>NW_007245826.1:31253-48777 GCF_000164805.1 Carlito syrichta | reverse complement strand
GAGGCGGAAGGATCACCGGAGCCCAGCAGGTCGAGGCTGTGGTGGCCGTGAGTGTGCCACTGCCTTCCAGCCTGGGCGACAGAGTGAGACTCCAACTCAAAAAAAATAAAATAAAGAGCTGGGTTTTTGCATCTGTTACACCACCAGATTACAAGTGCACAGTCAAATAAGGCCTTTTTCCACCTTAACTCTGCTCCTTTGCTCCTATCTACTTTGAAGTAGCCAGAGGCAGCATAGTAAGTAGGGGACTAGGAGTGGAAGAATAAAGTAGAGAAAAATTAAAGAAGCCAGCCATGCCCCACCCTACCCTACAGACTTCCTAGTCTGAGTCAGATGCATGTTTCCAGACAGTGAGTGTCTTGGACTTAGATGAGTGATTGTAGCTTTGCTCTTAGGCTATTATGGGCTCCAGGATTTGCAGATTCACTGGTGGAAATAAAGTTGTTTCTCAGCCTGGATCTCATCAAGTGCAGCTCATTCAATATACTGGATATTCACACATGGATCACCACAAGTGGCATCACAAGTGGGGTTTCAGCAGGTAGGGGAGAGTGTAACTGAACAAAACGTTCACTTCCCAGAGTAGGGTATCAGTACCTATCACATCTAGTTGATAAGGCGACAGAGGACGAACACTTATTCATTTCCTTCCATCCCTTTACCCTCCACCCCAACCCTAGCCCTGGAGGTCAGCACTGGTCCCAGTTGGAATGTCTCCTTTCTGGCATTTTTCAATGAGCTGTTATTTAGTGCTTTCATGAGAAATGTCAAAAGAACTAAAAACAAGAGATTGCCTCCAGGGGTGAGACTGAGGTGAGGGTGGGAGGCAACAGAGCTAAAGTAAAAAGATACTACTTTCCATCTCGTCAGTCCTTTTTACTATTTGACTATTCATCATTTAAAATCATAACACTGAAGAAAAAAGAACAAGAATGCACAGAGCTTGTCTGAATTATTATTATTTTTTAAAAATCCCATATTGCCTCTCCACAACCAATTCCTGGAGCTTCCTCAGAACTCGGTCTCATGACTGTTACTTTGGTGAGGAATAATCTTTTCTTTTCATTGCCTGGGAAAACCAAATGGGGCTCTTATGGCCCAGGTCAACTGTCATCACCCCTGTGAAACCCTTCATGGCTCTCAGCACTTAATTAGAGACATTCACATTGTACATGGTTTCCATGTACATTTTCATTACTATTTGTGAGTTTCTTGAGATATATAGGAGTGTCTGTTTCATTGTTGAATTCCCATTCTCTGGCACAGTGCTGGGTGTTAGAGGAGGCGTGATAATTCTTTGCTAACAAATAATTGAATATTGCTCTTTGCAACTTTTTCTATCTTATTTTATTTTAATCACAATTTTACCTCCTTCTGATCCTGACATTTAAGCTCTGGTCTTTCTTGATCTGAGGGGGCTTTGAAGTTCATTTTAACCAGATTTTGCCTGAGGTAATATATTTCAGCAACGGAGGACTCAGTTATCCCATGTGACTTGCCCTAGGCCCTGAAGCCCTCTGGAGATAGTCCTAGTTCTTCAGGAACACAAACAGGGAATTTTAATGCACATTCAACTGGAAGTCTTTATCAACCTTTGTCCTTTTACCTGACAAAATAACACAGCATTTTCTGTAAAAAATCAGAAGCTGCAAAATTAAAAAATAGGTTGTGATAAAAAATAGGTTGAAGATAAAGTATTTATTTCTATACAAGATAAAACATTAGTGAATACACATATTTAGTTTTTCATTCTTCTACCTTACAAAAGAATTAAGGCAGCCTGCAAAAAAATGAGAATTATCTCTGAAACATTATGACCAGTGTGAAAGAACAAGGGCTTAGTAATACAGAATCATTCACCACAAGCTTTAATCCACTTGTTCATTATCATTGCACAAATCACATCTCCATATTCAGGAATTTAATTCACTCATACATTTTTCTGCCCTCTACCTATTGCATAAAGTGAGACACACCTGTAGATGATAAAAAGGGAAACAGACTCTCTTCAGTTGACTGGGCAATCAAAAACATGTTCAACGGAAACCACAAGAAAGAAAAAACCTGCTTTCATTCTGGGTGGGAAAATAATGAGTCATTATATCCTTGTGATAAATAAAATGATCAATTCATAAATTTCAAGTAATAAGTTTTCACTTGTCAGGGACTAATAATCCATTATTTTACTTATGGGAAATAGCACTTGCCAGTTCCTGGTATGTGTAGCTGCCAAATTAGATGTCGGCATCTGCTGGTCTCTGATCATGTCTAATGAATATGCTCTGCTTATTCTGATGTTGCTTCTAAAATGGAAGAAATAGTAACACTTTCTCCCAACAGCTGTGGAGGTAGAAAGGTCTTCTTCAAGGGAGGAATGAGTTCAGAATGCATTCTCTTTTAAGCACAATTTGTTCATGATAAGCTGCCAGTAGCCTGATACAGATTGCCTGACCTTCTCAAAATAGAAAAGGTCATCACCGCTTGGGTCTCCCAAAGCTGAGCTGGTCACAGCCTTTCACAATTGGAAAGGTCTTTGTCTGTCTCCATTCTCTCTGTAGGATGTGAACCATGTCTCAGGTCACTGTTGAGACTTCAGCTTCAAAGATGAAAATATTTAATGACGTTAGGTCCACTGATTTCTCATCCAAGGAGTTTATTTTGGCTTTTGAATACATGAACATCTGTGGTATGAACTGATTTCCTTCTTTTTGGTGCCTATATTTGCCATAAAAATCATCAAACAGAAAAACGCGGCACCATAAAAAAAACAAAAACAAAAACAAAACAAGATCATGAAGATCGCATGCACCTTTAAAAAGAAAGAAATTTATGTACATAGAGTCTTAGCTAATACTTTGTGTTAATGTAACCTACAAGCTCATTCTTTCAGAATTACTCTTACTATGTTGATGAATGTCTGCTGCTCATGAACCACGTGAATTTCTTTCTACCTCCTGTCTCCTGAATGTTACAGCCCATACAGATATTGGACATGCTGGCTCCCAGTGTCATCTCTAGGTTGGAACTTCCATATGGTAAGTCCTCATTTAACATTGTCAATAGGCTCTTGGAAACGGTGACTTATGCAAAATGATGTATAGCAGGTCCTCGAATAACATTTCCTTCAGTATTGTTTGGTTATAATATTGATGAGGGGAAAAAATGTTTTCATTATATTAACTTAGTGTGGGAGTAGGTGCAATAGCTATGTCTCTTACACAAATACAGACCTGGAAAGTCTTCGTCCAAGAGGCTAAAGAGGAGCTTAAACTGTAGAATCTAGAGAGGTAATGGGCAGGGACAAACTGGCAGCAGATTAGAGTTCCAATTCTTGCTCTGGTAATTGCTAAATTTGTGACCTTGGACAAGTCACTTAAAACAATCCAGCTCCCAATTTTTCCTCCACAAAAGAAAAGAATGGGCTTTGTGTTCCCTATGAGCCCATCAATTCTACAATGCTAGTCTCTAGGCTTGTACTTATTTATAGTCACACAAACCAGAGGGTTTACTTGTCTGGAACTTTGCAGTGATAACTCAGGATTGCTGCCTCTGGAAAGTACTATTCCTCAATTTGAAACACTTGACAAATTGTATATTTCACAAAATCAGTCATTCCTTATGAACTTCAGATTTGTACCACATCCCTATCCCACCTCTATTTTTATTTTCTAAATGCTTTTCTTTAAATTGACTAATTTTTTAATAACTTAAATTTGATTCAGGAAATATTGTGTCATTTCATTAAAAGGATACATGGATTAGTACTGATTATAGCAGAAATAACTACAGTGGAAAAAACCCAACAACCGTTACTCAGAGGCAGTGACCCTGAATCATTACTGCAAAGACTCAGACAAGTAAACTCTCTAGTGTAAGTAGTAACTTGGAGCAAAACTAGAAACTATTCCAGCAATACTATCCTTTGAAAATTAAAGAGAAATATAAATATTTTCAGATGAACTGAGATAATTAACTGATAACTGGCCTAAACTCTAAAAAATACTAACAGTAGTTCTTTAGGCTGACAGAAGATGATACTAGATTGCAGTTTGAATTTGCAAGAAAGAATGAAGATCAATTCCTGGTGGGTTATCTAATGGTGTAACTATTTCTTTGGGCAGATATAGGGCTAGAATGTGGCTCAAAGAGCAATGTCTGGGGCACTGTGATGGTGTACAAGGTAGTCATCAGCTACACGTAAGGTACTTCTGTATGATTTTTTTCTCCCACCATGAAAACCACATCTAGAACAGCAACCTTAACTGAAGTCGCCATCCTATTTTCCATGACCCATTAGCCTTTTTACCCATCACAATGCAGAATTTAGCTGAGATAGATAGGAATTCTCATCCCGACTCTTTCCAGTCTTCACTGGTGCTTCCAATCAGTATGATTCCCCTGTGTTAGTAGCATTGGTCATAATTTCTTTCTTGCTGTGGTAAGAACTCTGGGTTCTTCCACTTTTCTTTCTACCATAGGTTGAGAGCAAAGTTGGCATTTAGCCTGTTGCTGAGCATGTACTCAGGATTTGGTAGCACTAAACACAGAGTGGACTTGGGGTTACACTGAGCTTACCATTATGTTGAAACAAATCAAATTCTGTTTTACTCCTTATCCCCTTTAAACCCCAACTCTTGCTAATGGGCAACAGAAACATTCTGGTTACCTAGAAATCACTCTTAGCTCAGCATCCATGAGGGTTCATGCTGGCCACCAAAGTGAAAAAAAATCCCAAACATTTGCTACCTTCCGTGGTGTTGCATTCTCATTTATCTTTTTGGTGATTATTTTCCTTGTCATATGTTTAGGTCTTACTCCCTACACTGAGAGCTCCTTGTGAGCAGAGTCTGTGTCATGTAATGTTTGAATGCATTGAGTAACTCTGAATCAGGCTTCTACATGCATACCCATGACTGACACTGCTTAGAGAATTGAGCTTTCATCTGAGCATTCAAATCCAATGCCTTCACCTTTAAGAAATGTGGATGGTAGGAATAGTATTTGACATTGCTGTAGCAGTTACCCAAATCACCACTGGGATGATAACTATCTACCCAGAGTTCTCTAAAATGAACTTTTGCTGACAATCCATATCCCAGGTGAAACTTGAAAAGCATACAACGAGTGTCCCCATTGTCTTTCAGTGGCATTTATAAAACCCTCACCTGTGGTAGCTCAGCGCCAAATGTCATACAAAGCAAGATGAAAGACACAGGCCCTGTTCTCCAGGGGTTGTGATTGAAAACAGACCCTGTTGGCTTTACTAGGTGCTGCCCCCAAAAAGTTTCTTTCTGGTCCATGACTCTTGGTGATAATGCCATTCACATATAGAAGGAAGCCAGAGCCTCTCTTCTACAAAACCTTGAACTTCTGTCATTTTGGCCTTAGAAAGGAGATTTCTGGAGAAACTAGTTGGTGAATCAGGCACTCCTGAATTTGCTCACCCAGATTCCGAGTTGCTTCTTCCTTCTGGGATTCCCTTACCTGATTTTCACACTCATAACCATCCTGCTTTCCTTGGGAAAAATGCTGGTCCACTTTGGACATCTGCCCCTTCCTCGGTTCCTATTGACAGATGTGAGAAAGATTTTACTCAGAATACATTTAACAGTAATAAAAAATAAGAGAAAAACCAGAATTGCAATTCAGAAAAAGACTTGATTAATTCCCAAAAGAGCTAAAATGATGGGAACACAACAATACAACATGTATGATAACAACACAGATTAGCAGGACTAGCTAACTTTTGTATAATCATTGCCTTCCATACCATGTCTTTTGTTATTCATAACGAGCTCCTTTCAACCATACCTGAGTTTATACTTATGAGGTGATTTGTAAGGGAGGAGGAGTTAGATAGCTTCAGAATGGGGGACTAGTTGGCAGAAAAACTAGTCACATGACTAGAGGGTTAGAACTTTCTGCTTCAACCCTGACCTCCGGGGAGGCAAGAGGAGTTGGGCATTCAGTTGAGTTGCCAATAGCCACAGATTTTATCAGTAATGTTTGCATGAAACCTCAGTGAAAACTCTGAATGACGAGCTTTAGGGGAACTTCCTGGTTGGTGAGCATATCACTGTACTGGGAGGGGGGCATGCCTCATCTCCATGGGACAGAGGCTCCAGTGCTCAAGATCCTTCCAGATCTCACCCTCCGTATTTCTTCATTCATTTGTATCTTTTATAATAAACTAATTATAAGTATAGGGCTTTCCTGAGTTGTGTGAGTCATTTTAGTGAATTATCAACCCTGAGTGGGGGGCAGGTCATGGGAACTCCTGAATTTGTAATTGGCAGGGCAGAAGTATGGATAGGCTGGGGATCCCATTCGTGGCTAGCATGTGTGGTGAGGGCATTTGTGTGGAAGTGAGCTCTTAACCTGTGGAATCTGTGCTAACTTCAGATTATTAGTGTCTGAATTGAATTCGACTGTGGGACACCCAGTTGGAGAATTGGGGAATTGGTTGTTATTGGAAAAATGACATAGTGGTTGATAGGACCATTGGGACCTCCAAAATGAAAGCTCTTTTTCTTCTGATGAAAGCCTAACTATGGTTACTAATGCAGCAAAAGATACAGCAAACCTGTAACAACATTTGTCAAACCTGATGGAACACTTAGAAAATTGTAGGATATCGATGAAGCATCATTATGATGTCATTGAATTAGATGCTTAATTATACACACATAGACAGTAACATTAATCCTTCTGATTTCACAGATGAACTAATTGTTGCAACAACTGATTAAAACTGATAACTTCCTTGGTGGTGTATATTATGTAAATCTATCACAAAAGGTTCTGGAGCAAAATCATATCCTATTTTCCTTAAGATATTTTAAATATTCAGACAAATTGGTAAGAATGACCCCTTTTGAATTTGGCAGTTGTTAGTTATAGAAGTAAAGGAAATAGTTGGGGTGGGGGAGGAGAAGATACCCTTCTTTTTGCTGAGTGTTCTCTCAGGCAGAATATCTTCAGGTCCAATGGACTGTGGTCTGCATGTAACCTGTAACACGTAGCACATCCCAATGAGTGACATGATTTTTAACATCATTCCATAAGAGTGGCCAGGAACCTGGTCTTGTCCCCTATGAATTGAGGACTCTTGAATGATAGAAAGGCTGCTATTATTTCTGATGTATTGGTTTCCTATCACTATTATAACAGATCACCACAAGCTCAGTGGCAAGATAAAACACAGATTTATTATTTTATAGTTATAGAGGTCAGAAGTTTGAAAATGGATCTAAATAGGACTAAAACCAAGGTGTCATGAGGATGGTTCTTTCAGAAAGCTCTAGGAGAGAATCTCGTTCTTGCCTTTTCCAGCTTCCTTGGATCATGGCCCCTTCCAACTAGAGAGGGCATTGCTCTAAACTCTGTTCCTGCTGTCACATCTCCTCTGATTCTCCTGCTCTGCTTTCCAGTTATAAGGAGCCCTGTTATTAAATTGGGTTCACCTAGATAATCCAGGATAATCTCCCCATGTGAAGATTCTTAACTAAGTCACATCTGCAAAATCCCCTATGCCATCTGTATTAGTCAAGGTTCTCCAGAGAAACAGAATTAATAGAATATCTATCTATCTATCTATCTATCTATCTATCTATCTATCTATCTATCTATCTATCATCTATCTATCTATCTATCTATCTATCTATCTATCTAGATGTAGATATATATGAGGGGAGATTTATTATGGGAATTGGTTCACAATTATAGAGGTTGAGAAGTCCCACAGTATGCCATCTGCAAGCTGGAGAATCAGGAAAGCTGGTGGTGTAATTCAGTTTGGGTTGGAAGGCTTGAGAAGCAGAAGTGCCAATGTCCAAGGGCAAGAGAAAAGAGATGTTCCAGTTCATGATGAGAGTAAGAGAATTTGCCCTTCCTCCGCACTTTTGTTCTATTTGGGCCCTCATCAGAGTCTTCCTTCCTTTATTCTCCCCGTTTCCCTTCTTCTTTTTCTCCTTTTCCTTCCTTCTCTCTTTTTCTTTCCTTTTTAAAAAAGTTATTTTATTTTAAAGATGTGGGGTACAATTCAGGATTAGGTATACAAGTGGTTATCACACAGGTAAAGTTTGGGCCTCCCCTTGGTCCCCACTCTGCCTGGTTTGAGATCAGGTAACCTTATTAATGTTATGTGCCCTTCCCTTCCCTCCCCTGGCAGTTTCTGGCTACTACCAATCCCTTTCTTATAGTATTATGGTAAATGTTCAGGGTCCCTTCTTTTTATTCTTCTTGTCTTTTTCCTTCCTTTCTTCATTCCTTCCTCCCTTCCTTCCTTTCTTCCTCCCTCCTTATCCCCTTTTTTCCCTTCCTTCTCTCCTCCCTCCCTTTCATAAACATTCAGTGGGTGCTCTTAAAAGTCTTCTGTCTCCAAGAATCCCCCCAACCCAAATCAATACAAATATTTTAGAATGGTTGATTCTTGAAACTGGGACAATGAAAAGGCAGGCAAAATCAATGTTGCCAATTTTACCCTTTTTAATATGGTCAAATGGAAGGAGGAGGGCTGGGCCAAGAATTTCACATCCTAGGAGAGTACTGGTTCTTCCATTCATAGCTCTTTGCCTTTGAACTTTTATTAACCATGGTTTCTGCACTGGTTAAAGTGGGGCAGTAAAAATTAACTATTTGTTAGTGTGGTTGGTAAAGACAACACAGGGAACAATGTAAAATTCTTACCGTGTTGTTTGCCTAAGGCAAACTCTGACCAATATCTCCTATTAAACACTGAGAAGATAGAGTGAAGAGTAAAAACGACTCTATAAGGGTGTAAACAAAGTAAAAGGAGGCTTGTGGATTTATTTTGACATTGTACCTGAACCTCTGGAAGTATCAAGATGGCCTGGCATGAACAGGTACTAGCATTGCCAGGCCCTTTCTAGCAATTCTAGGCCTGGTGTTTTTGAGCTCCAACTGGTCTCACACAGATGGCTGCTTGTCATCTGCTGTGGCTGTGCACACAGGATTTAAGCGACACACCCTGTTCGATCTGTGTTTGGAATATGATTTCTATTGCCAGTCTGTCTGCTTGGTAGGATGTGACTTTTGAAAAGCAAAATGAAAATTCTCGTTGCATTCATTCTGACAGAGTGGCTAGAAAAATGTTGGGATTAAAGAGTGACAATGAATGTGAATAGGACCCTTGAACACTGTAATGTCAGTGACCACCATCCTCAATAGCAGTGACATTTGAGGAGGGTCTGCTGGTTGATATTATTTCTTCCAGCTTGTATTGACTTTAAATTCCTCCTTACATCTGGAAAATACCAATGACAAGAAAATGTGATTTTGACCTGAAGATTATAAAATTGAAAGCAGTTCATTAAAAAGAAATGAGGGAATGCATTTCTTGTGTTTTCTTGTTTTTTTCTTCTGAAAAGATGAAATTTATTTATTTATTGAGTCAGGGTCTCACTCTGTTGCCCAGGTTGGAGTGCAGTGGTGTGATCATGGCTCACCATAGTCTCGACCTCCTGGGCTCAGGAGATCCTTCTGTCTCAGCCTCCTGAATAGCCGGGACTACAGGTGCATACAACAATGCTCAGCTAATTAAAAAATTTTTTGTAGAGATTGGGTCTTGCTGTGTTGCCTGGGCTGGTCTCAAACTCCTGGGTTCAAGCCGTCTTCCTGCCTTGGCCTCCTGAAGTGTTGCGATTACAGGCGTGAGCCACTGTACTTGGCCTGAAAAGATGAAATATAGATTTTGTACAGAGGTGTGAGAAGCACCTCTGGATGAAATCATCATGTTGATTATAAACCCCTACCATATGGGGACAACAAGGAAAGCTGTAGGTATGATTTTGGGCCACCTGTTTAAGAGCTGCCTAGAGGGAGGTGGCTTGTTAAAAATGTAGAATCTGCTGAGGTGAAAATATCCCTTGAGCCCAGTAGGTCAAGGCTGCGGTGAGCTATGATCATACCACTATACTCCAGCCTGGGCAACAGAACGAGACCTCATCTCTTTAAAAATGTAGAATCTTGGGCTCTATTTTTTAGGGTTACAACTCAGTGAGGCTGAGATTGGGTCTGGAAAATTATATTTTTAAAGCTCCCTGGATGATTCTGCAGCTAAGATAGATTGGACACATACTAAACCACATAAGGAGTTGTGATCCCTTGGGACAAAGTCAAATATCTTTGGCCAAATATGACTGACAATCAGACTAGATTCAGGGGGCTAACTTTGAAAAAAGTTAGCGATTTTAGAGAAAGAAAAAGCAGCTTGTAATTCCTGAGTACTTGTTATGAGTCTGTCACTGTTCTAAGTACTTTACAAAGATTAAGCCTTAGCATTTATTTACTTTTTGTTTATTCATTTTCGGCAAATGAGGAAACTGATGCTTAAAAAGCATAGGCAACTTGTTCAAAGTCATACAGTGACAAGTGGTGTACAGATGGTTTGACCCCGTGTGTGTAACTCCACAATTCAATGAGAGAGAGAGAGAGAGAGAGAGAGAGAGAGAGAGAGAGAGAGAGAGAGAGAGAGAGATATGCTCTCTCCCTACAAAAGATGCTCTCTTCCCTACAAAAGATGTAAGGAGTCAAATTTATTTACATACAACTACTACAAATAACTGAAAAAAGGACACAGGATTAGTTTAGTTGCCATTAAAATTCTCCGTCTTTAGTCTCCAAGAATTCCCCTACCCCAAATCAGTACAAATATTTTAGAATGGTTGATTCTTGGTTTGTTTGTTTTTTTTTTGGAAAATGAATCTTGCTAGCTGTTGTCCCACCCCCGAAAAAAAAAAAAACACCAAAAAACCAAAACTCCTAGGGAAAGATTATAATCAGACATTAAACATCTGTGTGATTAATTTTGTTTGGTTGACACCCAAAACCAGTTTATTTTTTGGGTATGACCCTAAATGTAATAAATTGATGTTTTAGATATAATACTAGCTGTATAATTTTATTCTGCTTTGTTAGCTTATGCTAGCCCAATAAAATCTGACAATGGAACAAAAGACTCTCCTTGGGGTGATATTTTAATTGTCATAAAAATGTCATATAGATTAAGGGGCCAGCTGAGCCCTTATAGTTTCTCAGGGAGTAGAGAAGTCATTAAAAAATGCTTATGTTATTTCTGAGATAAAATACTGGCTATGATTCCTGCCATAATGTTCTTTTTATATGAATTTGCCAAACACAAAGTCATGAATTATTCTAATTCCCAGAAATCATCTTCTAAAAGGCTTACATGTGGTTGTCTGCATCTTCTTTTGGATTCTATCTCCCAGCAGACAGTGCCTCCCTCTATGGATGTACTTCTGCCTGTGCAAGGTCTTGTCATGGTTCCAGCTCTCCCCAGGCTGTCCTAGCTCCTGGGCTCTGGCCACATCACCACCTCATTTTGATTCCAGTCCTGAGGAGATTGGCTTCCCTCTAAAGCTCAGACCCCGTCTTTGTCTGTTTTGTCTTGCTATAAAATAACACCTGAGACTGGGTAATTTGTAAAGAAAACAGGCTTATTTGACTCAGTTCTGCAGGCTGTACAAGAAGCATGGCACCAGCATCTGTTTTAGGTGAGGCCTCAGGAGGCTTCCACTCACAGTGGAAGAGGAAGGGAAGCAAGGCATTACATAGCGAGAGAGGCAGAACAAGAGAGAAGGGAAGGAGGTGCTGGGGTCTTTTCAACAATCAGATTTCATGGGAACTGATAGAGTGAAAGCTTACTCATTACCCTCCCCCCCATAAGAGGGATCTGTCCCCATGACCCAAATATCTCCTCCTAACCCCTCCTCCAACATTAGCGATCAAATTTCTTTTTTTTTTCTTTTTTCTTTTTTTTCAATAATCATTATTTTTTTATTATGATGTTGCGGGGTACAGTTAAGGGTTAGGTATACAAATACGTTTCATTCAGGTACCCTATTGATTAGAAGTGCTTCCCCATCCCCAGACAGATATTTGCTCATTAATCCCATCTCCCTCCCCCGCCATAGTTTCCCACTACTGTCAGTCATTTTCTTATAGTATTAGATTGGATGGTCAAGGTCCATTATATGAGTGAAAACATGTGATACTCGGACCTTTGTTTTTGTGAGAGGTCACTCAGTATTATAGACTGAGTTCCATCCAGGTTGCTGCAAAACTCATGATTTTGGAGGGGACAAATATCCAAAGTCTATCAAATCTATTCCCAACCTTTTTTGCTCTACTCAGACCTCTACAGACTACATTTCCCAGGCTCCCCTGCCCACTGGCTTCCAGATAGTTTCAACCAGTGGGAGACCAGGCTGGACAATGGAGGGTGGCAGAAATGCCAGGATATTCTTCCTCTTTCTTTTGCTTCAGTCTCTTGTGTTCTCTTGTCTTTACTGTGTTCAAATATAACCCTAACTACCAGTTGCCTCTGCAGGATGGTACCTGATTTGTTTTCTTGTCTTTCTCCTTCCTTTAATCTCCAAAATCTTGAAAAAGTTGATGCCTGACTGCTTTTTCTTTCTCACCATCCACTCTGCCTGCTGACCCTCTAACTGAACGTGCACTGAGCAGAATTCTCATCGACTTCCTTGTCGCCCAACTCAAGGATGTTTCCTCAGTCTTCCAAAGTGTTCCACGATGTCAATCATCCTTTCCATCCTAAAATCTCTCCTTTCATTTTCCCCAGTTTTCCTATATCTGTGATGATTCCTCTATGGGAGTGGCTCTTCATTTACTGCTTCATGTTGTCTCTGGAGCACTGGGCACTTCATCTAAACATTCTGCACACATCTCACACTTATTTTCTTTAAAACTGAATCTACCTGCTCCCCACCCTCCTCCCGCCCTTCCCTAAAAGTGCCCAGTGACGGTCAATCCCTCCCTTGTGCTAATGTGACTAACGTTCAGGGTCCATTTGTGAGTGAGAACATGCGGCATTTAGTTCTTTGTTTCTGTGATAGTTCACTTAGTATGATGGCCTCCAACTTCATCTAATTTGATGCGAAGTACATGATTTTGCTCTTCTTTATGGCTGTAGTACTCCATTGTGTATATGTACCACATTTAAAAAATCTAGTCTACTTCGATGGGCAGTAGTGTTCGTTCCATGTTTTGGCTATTGTGTGAATAGTGCAGCAGTAAACATGTGTATGCAGGTGTCTTTTTTGTAGAATGATTTATGTTCCTCTGGGTACATGCCCAGGAAAGGGATTGCTGGATCACATGGAAGGTCAATTTTTAGTTCTTTTAGGAATCGCCACACTGCTTTCTTCATTAAGGGTTTTGATAGACTGAAGAGCTAAGGACATTCACATTTATTTGTCTTATAATACCATGTAAATAGAAAACCTCTCTACAAGCTACTTTTGGTCAGGGTACTCAATCATTGATCTGGCATCCAATCTCTAATATCTTAGTAATATTTCTTCCAGTTTATAAATCAAGAAACGAATTCTTACAGCAGTGATGGAACTTGTCCTCAGCCAAAGCCAACTAGGGGTAAAGCTGAGATAGAACAGGATTCTCTCTGATTGCAATACCCTTGTTCTTTTCATTTCTCCTAATATCCTTCTTGAAGACAATTAGTAGATTGAGAAGAGCCTTGGTGTGTGTGTTAGGTGAGTGTGAGCCAACAGAGAGACTGAATATTTGAGGTGTTGGGGTTCAGAAAATACTATCTCAAAATCAAGGCCTCAGAAGCAGCTTCAGAAGCAAAAGTTTTTCTCTGACCTTCTTCTACCCTCTTTCTTAGTTCCATTATTTACTGAGGTTAGCCATAGAAACTAGAATCCATCTTTCCCAATGCAGGTCAGAAACCAGAACCCCTTTTCCCCAAAGCCAGCCAAAAAACCTAAAAACATACTCTAAATATCCTTTCCCCTCTCTGTATAAAAGTGGCCATAAATAAATTATCTAACTTTTTTTTTGACTATAGGTCATAAGACACCCACTCCAGAGAGAGTCCTTTCCTATACCTAGTAAGAAGAAATGCTGCTCAGAGAGGCCAAGAGGAGCCTAGACATACAGGCCTTGCTAGGTTTCCTCACTCAATCTATTAGCATTAGATCATACTCTTTTTGTCTCTATATGGCTGTCCATATGTGTTGAACCTAAGCATAAAAACGAGCAATTCCCCCTGGTCCTCTGGGTCTTCATTCTGAAGGCTTCCACGTGTATATATTAAATAAATTTGTATGCCTTTTCTCAAAAACCCCCACAAAAACCTGAAGCTGCAGGCTCATGAGGACAGCTAATTGGTTTAACTTAGTCTCTGCTGAAACCCCAATGACAGATAGAGAAGGCAGTAAATAAATATTTTGTTGAATGAGTTAATGAAATGATTATATCTACAGAAGATTATGAGAATTTGAGCGCACTAATAAATATACAGTACTTAGTGAAAAGGGAGGTGGCCATGGGAGGTACACCTTTGAGAATTTTTAAAGCTCAACTCTTATGTTTTTATTTTATTTTTTTGAGTTGGAGTCTCACTCTGTTGTCCAGACTGGAGTGCAGTGGCCGCTCCCGGCCACCACAGCCTCGACCTGCTGGGCTCCGGCGATCTTTCCGCCTCAGCCTTCCAAGTAGCTGGAACTACAGGCGCTCACTACCACGCCCGGCTAATTTTTGATTTATTGTAGAGATGAGGTCTCACCAAGTTGCCCAGGTGGGTCTCGAACCTTATGTCTTTAATGTTTAAGATTTCTTTAACATTTAGGATGTTAAAATAATTTTTAAAATATTGTTAAACATTTCCCATTGATGACCTGCTTAATTACTTGCATGAAAAGATTTAAACTCAGCAGTGTCTTCACAAATTCTGCTTTCCTTCTGATAACTCACTTTTGGTTTCTAACATCTGCTCCTGGTGACTGGTTCTCTCATCGTGGGGCTGCAAGCCTTTTCCTCACCACCTGGCCCCAACTATTCGTCCCATCATATGGCTTCTAGTCAAACAGTTGCTTATGTCCTGGCACTCTCAGACATGTAAGTGTGCACCTACATCGCAGACCCGGAACCTTCTGTTCGGAAGCCATGCATATGGCAGGCAGATATCCTTTTCATCAGGATCAGGTTCAATGCCATTGTTGCATAAAGTTCACTGAATGATGCCCCGATCAAAGACTGGTTTCCTGGCCACTGATATCAGCCCTTCCATTTCAGCGGAATCACGTTCAGCCAAGTTAGAGTTCTCTTTAGTAGTTGGGACCTAAGGGAATCAGGATAAAGAAAATGCCCAGACAGTTCTTCAGTTTCTGTACCTTAAGCGCCTTCACTAAATTCTTAGCTTAGTGGTTGATTAGGTAGCTAAAGTAACAATTTTATGTTTGTCAATAATAATCACAAACATAACAACTGATAATCTGTGGTAGGCCCTTCCTTGACCTGCAGTGTCTCATTCATTCATTCTTGGATGCCAGTAATGTGGCCAAAACAGCCATGTGGGGAAGAAGAAAGGGAAACACTGGCTATATATCACCCCCCTTTTTGGGCATTCAAGTTTTAAAAATAATTTTCGATTGTGTAGGTTTTTATTTTGAAATAGTTTAAATCTGACAAAAAAGTTAGAGGAACAATGTAGAGTTCCTGCGTATCCTTCACTCAGTTTTCCCCAGTGATCATATGTTACGTAAGCTCAGATCCTGTCTTAGTCTGCTTTGTCCTGCTATAAAGGAATACCTGAAGCGGGCTAATTAATCAAGAAAAGATGTTTATTTGGCTCACAGTTCTGCAGGTTCTGCATAGGACATGGGCAAGACCAGAAAATTAACACTGGTACAATTCTATTAATGCATTCATATGTCTCTATCTCTCTCTGTGTTTGTGTTTCTAAGGAATTTCATCACATATGTAAATTTAAGTATCCATCACAATCAGGATACAGATTTTCCCCATTATCACAAAGAAACTCCCTCATGTTACTCCTTAATAGTCACACCCATCCCCTAACCCTAACCCTTTGCAACTGCTGATCTGTTTCCCTCACTGTAACTTGTCACCTTAAAGTGGTTATAGAAATGGAATAATACAGTATGTAACACTTGGGCTTTTTCACTCAGCATACTCTTGAGATCTATCCAAGTTGTGTGCATCAATAGTTTGTGATGCTTTTCCATCCTTTATTGAAAAGAGGCACTTTCTTGAAGAGTGCCCTAACTGGAGTGTTCTGATTTCAGCCAACTGTTGCTCATTTTTTCAGCATGTAGTGGGCAGAGTCCTCTTTAGTCAAGGTCAAGAATGGGGCAACCTAGGATCTAGGTGGTTTTCTTTATTCAAACCCTTCTGGTTTCGATCAACCTCTCACTTTTCACCCAAAGTGTATAACCTTCCTTCGGCACCTCATCTTTTCTTACCCTTAGTTTGCAGCTATCTCTTAGCCCCTGAGATTAGAGCTTGAGATAAGGGATTAGGTATGGGTTTTTCGATTGGTAACTGCAGGAAGCAGGAATGAGTGAGGGAAGTAGGGAAAGGGAGGATGTGACGGTAGAAAAACTAATAAAGAGTGCATTAATAAGTGGGTTACAGCTGTGCACAATTGGGGCTCAATTCCACTGGTGACTCCTAAAGAACCATGTAGAACGTGCCTCAGAATTGCCGATCTGAATCACGGGAGTGGGAGGCACTTACTAACTCCCGTCCCTCCTCAGCTGAAGGTTGTTCCAAGCACGTTGACCTCCCTGCACCTCTAGGTGGTGCCTGCATAGGTGGATTTCTCTTTGCAGAGAAAACCTGGAGCAAACCATGTGAAGAGGCCTAGCGTGGTGCTGAAGTCAAAGACCAGCAGGGTGCTTGCAAGCTGCCGCCTACCAAGACACAGAAGTCAAAGAGGGGGCAGGAGATGTAGCCAATACATTCTTGGACTCCTGTTTTTCCAGCTCCTGTTTCTCCATTCTCTGACCACCAGCCCAGTGTCCCTCAAGAGGCTCTCTTCTTGCTTACATAGTTAACCGATGATTCTACTTTCTAGAGTTGTTCATGCAACAAACTTTGAAGGCTTATAATTATTTGGAGGAATTTTAATCTATGAATTAAGTTCATCTAGATCTGTTTTTAACCCTGAGCAAGTTCATATAATTCAAATAATTATATATTTTAAAAGCAAGTCTCTGTCCCCATGTAGCTAGTTTGGTCTTCCTTGCAACATGGCATAAGAGCTTGGGCTCTTTCTAATCAGGGTAGTTAGACTTCTAACATGGTGACTTATTTTCAGGAGGAAGGAAACAGAAGCTGTCAGTATTAAGCCCTGGGATCAGAAGTTCCAGATTGTGTCTTTCATCACGTATATTAGTCAAAGCAAATCACAAGGCCGGCCCAGATTTTAGGGGAAGGGAAATAGGTGTGATATGCACATAGGGGTGAACTGTTAGGGGTCCTCTTTGGTGACTAGTTAGTGTACTCACCCAATTAGTCCAGTTGGCAGAGGTGAGCTTGACTCAAGGAAGGGCAACATTAGCCTATCTAGGGAACTACAACGTGGACTGAATGGCAGAGTCACAAGCGATTCACTGGAGAGTTTGGAGTCAAAAACAGAGTGAGGGGGAGAGAGAGAGAGAGAGAGAGAGAGAGAGAGAGAGAGAGAGAGAGAGAG
>NW_007245826.1:1374-31233 GCF_000164805.1 Carlito syrichta | reverse complement strand
AGAGAGAGAGAGGGAGGGAGGGAGGGAGGGAGAGAGGGAGGGAGAGAGATAGAGAGGGAGAGAGAAAGCGCAAGTGAGTTATAGAGCAAGCTAAAAAGGAGAGTGTCTGTGAGGCAGTGTAGGAACCATGAAAAGCCACAAGCAAGTGGGAGGCGTGGGGTCACAGGCATTCAGAGAGAAGTGGGCATTCTGGAAGAGAAAGGCCATGATGAGATAGGCCATGATGCAAGTAGGAAAGGCACAGAGAGTCTAGTCCTTAATGCTGACTGGAGACTCTCAGGATCCAGGGTTAATTCCAATCAGCATGTGCATTATAAGATATCCCCTTTTACCTGAGAAAACCAAGTATGTTTCTTTTCATTATTTCTGACAAAATGATTCAAGAAATGAATTTGAATCCCAGATCGGCCATCTTCTGGTTTTGTGTCCTTGGACAGGTTATTTCTGTGTTTCCGTTTTCTCATCTGCAAATGGGAATAATAATTATGCCTATGTCATATGGTTGCTTTGAGTATTCAACAATTTGTATTATAAGGATTAATATATCTGCAAGCCTCCAGAACAGTGCATATGGTAAACCCTGTGTAAGTAATGAATTGTTAAATTAAAAAAATAAGTTTAAGAGTCTTACCTTGAGAGAACACATGAAGATTCTGCCTTGGAAAGCAAAATAAGATATTTTATTGGGGAAATAGTTTTTCTTTTGTAATTAAGGTAAATCAGTCCTACCATGCTGTTGTTGAGTGTCACTGAACTAAAAAACTTGGATCCTGAAATATCTGGAGCCAAGGTGTCTGCCAAGGTGGATGAAATGGTGGATATAGTAAATCATGGAGGCTGAGGCGTCCTGATTCTTATCAGGAATGCAGAGCTTCTTTGAGCTTGCTATGCTCTTTTTTCATCCTTTTCCTTCTCGCTCACTTCTTCCCTTCTCAAGATAACCCAATTTATAGAATTGCCTCAGTATGTGCTGGTTGACATGACATTCTGAGTGGAGGCGAATGCCAGAGAGACCCAGTTGTAACCTGTTGATTTATGGTCAGCTCACTCCACTGTTACTTTCTGATTTAACATCAAAGAACGGATTCCGAATGCAATCACACTGGGCAAACAAATATACTGTTGCAAATGACTTTGCAGAAGTTTTTTTTATTCTGTCCATGTATAAAATGAGCTAAAAGTGGCTCTTGGTGTAATCATTCAAATACCTTCGGACCCTTACACCATATGTTTCCTACATTTTCTTTTATCACATGTGATTGTATATTATAATACACAGCAGTTCCAAAGGGGAACCAGATGGCTGCATGTTTCTCAGTTCAGGACTCTCATGCAGAAAGGAAGAGGGATACTGGGGCTATATTTGGTTCTGATGAAACTGACAGGCTATCCGAGGTGATAATCAGAGGTATTTAAGGAAGGCTCCCACTTACGATAAGGAGTTTAAGTGCTCAATCACGTCTGAATGTGTCTTTAATGGGCATATCTTTTAAAAACAGATTTAATGTATTCCTTTACATCTGCTCAATTTGAATATGTTGAGACAAGCAATATTTTAAACTAGTTTAGAAAAATATATACAGAAAAAGCAAGTAATTTCTTGGAAAGACAGTTCAAAATATGGCCAAACAATTTTCAACTCTTGCTTCCTTAGTGCTTAGGCTGCTAGAGAATCATTTGCTCAATAATAAAGAGTGGGCTAAATCAGCAAGAAGGAAGTAGGGAGAGGGGTGACTAGTTACTCAATGCAATTGAAGAGTTCTTGTACAAGTTGCTGACATTGTGCCTCCACCTCCAAGGGAGTGAAAACATTTTGTCCCTGGAATTGAGATGGGGCAATCACAACTGTGTGCATTTGGCTTCACAAACTGCACAACACACGTTGCTTGTCTTATTTGCTCTGCAACAGTGTACACATGATGAACAATTCAAAATGAAAAACAAAAATAAGCACAATCTGATTAAACTGATGACACTGTAATTAAGTTATGTCTGCATGCCTACTCTAGGCCCACCTGCCCATCCAACGTTCATTCATGTTGAAATTTGTGCAGTGGTCTTTTGAAAATTGGCAATGTTCTTCTAAGTACTCCAGGGGTGAAATACAGATGGGAAAAAAAGCACATATCTTTTCAAACAATTTCTACTGCTGGGCACTAGAAGAGCTAAGATTTGAATACCAGACTCTGGCAACAATGGCTGTTAACATTTGCTCTGTGCTGAGACGCCTGCTGTCTTCACCACAAATGCCAGAGCTGGCTGGAATTCCCTCCACAGCCCATTCTGTGTCTTGCTTTGCCCTCTCGTTTGGAGATCTTAACCATATTCATGTTTCCTCTACCACCTGGTGTTGTTTGACTTCTTTCTCCTAAGGGTCCCTCTGATCCTCCAAACTCAGCAACCCCGCCCTTTCCATTTCCAGTCCCATAGACACATCCAACTCAAAATGACTCAAACTGAACTCACCATTGCTCATTCTCCTTCCTTTTGAATGTCTTTCTTTGCTGATGGCCTTGGTACTTGTTCCATGCTGCAGGGACATATATATTTTTTTCTAAACTAGAATTCTCATCGTGGCATTCCCTCAATCAAATCTTTCAGAAGAGTCCCATGATTTTTAGGTTGATATTCAAACATCACAGTAGGACTGAGAAAACTCCTCATCGTCTCTTCCATGCTTGTCTTTTCCCTCTTCTCTCCATGAAGATCTGTTAAGCTATTTGACTTCTTTGCAGTTCCTCAAATATAACTTGCACATCCCTATTTATTTTCACATTTCCTCTGAGGGAGAAGCTCTTTTCTCTCTCCTCTCCTCTAGTCATTTGTTAAGAAACTTGCATGTCCTGGCATTTCTTATCTATCCCCTTCCTCCAAGTTGTGTGTTCTCATAACCAGTTGGCAACACCAATCCAGTCAGTTCAGGATGCTACAACAGAAAACCAGACTGGGTGGCTTACACAACAGACATGCATTTCTCACAGTTCTGGAGGCTGAAAAATCCAAGATCAAGGTGCCAAGAGATCTGGTGTCTGGTGAGGGCTCACTTCCTGGTTTGCAGATGACTGTCTTCTGGTTGCATCCTCACATAGCAGGAGAAAATAATGGAAGCAAGCTCTCTCATGACACTTAAAAGTGCACTATTCCCATTCATGAGGGCTCCACCCCCATGACCTCGTCTAATCTTAATCACCTTCCAAAGGCCCCTTCTCCTAATACCATCACACTGGCGGGCAGGATTTCAACATATGAATTTTGGGGGGGGGGACACAAACATTCAGTCCATAGCAGAGAAGTTAAAGTACAACAATTAAAAACATTGCTTCTTGTTTATTCATTTGAGACAAGATCTCATTCTCTTGCCAAGACTGGCGCATAGTGGCATGATCATAGCTCACTGCAGCCTCAATCTCCTGTACTCAAGTGATCCTCCTACCTCAACCTCTCAAGAAGTTGGAACTATTGGCACACACCACCATGCCCACCTAACTTTTTAAAAAAATTTCTTGTAAAGACAGCATCTCACTATGTTGCCCAGGCTGGTCATGAGCTCATGGCCTCAAGTGATTCTCCTGCCTCAGCTTCCCAAAGTGTTGGAATTACAGACATGAGCCAACACACCCAGGCTAAAAGCACTGATTTTTGAAAGAAACTAACCTACATTCAAAATCCAGCTTCTTCACTTACTAGCTATGTGAATTTGACTAAGTTATTCATCTTCTTTAGCTTTCGTAGTCAATATGAATACTGCAACATCACGTGAGTGTCAAGGTTGAGATGAAGACTCTTGATAGTTCATTAAAGGAGTAATTTGCACATATTAAAACTTCCATGAAAGATAATGATGGAACCCTCTGCATTTGGCCCTTTGTAGGTGCCCAATAACTAATTTTGAATGAACAAATGAATAAAAATGTGATTTGAATTCTGATTTGGTTGTTTATCAACTAAGTAACCTTGAACAAATTACTTATTTGCAAAATCAGGGGATTGTAGTTGTTGGAATTGTTCTCAGTGAGGTCAAGCACAAGATCTAGCAGAGTTCCAGCACGGGATGGAGGTTCAGTAAGTGTCAGCTCTTTCCCTTAATTCCAGCTTTGTATTTCCTCTTTTATTGCAATGCAGCATGCAAATTTACCCCAGAACTAAGCTTTCAAGTATGCTTTTATAGTTACCAGTAAGTTTTCACTTTTGACTTCTTATACTTCTATATTATGAGGGAAAGAAAAGTGTAACATTGAAAATATAACTGAGGAGCTCCTTGTTTGAATAAACACACAATGTGTTTATTAAACATTATTTTGCTTTCACCCTAATGTTTATTTTTAAATTTTTTGTTAAGGCAAACTTCTCGAAAATCAATAACATGAAATTAAAGGACTCAAAACGTTCCGCTCTTGCATAAAGGCCCAAGTGTAAAATGATTATCTGGTGTTCTCAAGGTTCTGCTTAGTGAGAGAGGCCAAGACTTAATGGAAAAGTCACTACGACGGGCTCCATTCATTTTGCAAGGAATGAAAAGTAGGTCAGGGGTCGGGGCAGGGTGAAGGGAAATGTCTTTGAGAGAACTCATCGGATGTCACTCAGGGATTATTAATTTACTGAAAAGTCTACCTTTGGCCTGGGGATTTACTAAAGTTAGAATGTGCTAGATGTTTCCTTTGAACTCTGCATCCAGGCATCCAGAGGAATGCTGGCTCACTCCTGTGCTGCGACCCCGCAAACCTGGCCTGTGTTATCAGCCAGCTACGGCCTGTTGCGGGTTTTTTTCTACACCTGATGCTGATGACATGATTTTGCTCAGACTCTTCTGTAATGTCAGGGTTTCAAAGACGAGGAGAAAAGAAAAAAGAGCAAGACAAAAAATGATGGCCTTCGTAGGATTTTGGTATTCCACTGCTCTTACTGGATCATTAGAGTTCTTAAATCTAAGGAGATGAATGCTACAAAGACCATTGAGCACCTGGTGAGAAATAAGATGTGCAGCGTGGGAAGACGGTGAGAGGGTGTTAGGGCAAATTACTTAGCAACAGCTTCACTGAGTAGGGCATTTTCACCACCACACACTACTAGCTTTGATAAATCCCATACTCATTCATTCATTTTTTTTATGCTGCAAGTAATTTATAGGTATATCTTTATGCTAGGCTTGTTAAAGTCTCAATTGGTTTGCATTTATCTACTTAGGCACTTTAAAAAATTTTAACAAATTCATAGAGACAGAAAGCAAAATGGTGGTAGCCTGGCTCTGGGAGGGGTGAATGGGAAGTTATTGTTTAATGGGTAGAAAGTTTCCATTTTGCAAGATGAAAAGAGTTCTGGAGATGGAGGATGGTGATCGTTGCAAAATGATGTGAATATACTTAAAGCTACTGAACTGTTCACTGAAAAATGATTAAGATGGGGATTCTATGTTATGTGTATTTTGCCACAGTTAAAAAGAATTTTAAATATTATGCTGCCAATCCTCAAGCTGTTAAATATATCAAATTCAAAAACACCAGTTTTGAAATAAATGCATCACTCTGATGTAGTTTATTACTATGACTACACCTGGTATCATTTAAAAATACAAGTTCCATGAGAATGGATATACTTTCCTTTTCAAAGATATAATTATACTTGCATAAAAAGTGAATATAAGATTTTTGCATTGATAGAAGACTAGTAACATTTAAAAAAAATTTCATACAAGAGATCTCTAGTTGACACAACTAGCCAAAAAATTTTAATGGGCTCTGCAGACAATTAATTTATCCAATCGTCTGAAAATAAGTTTACCAGAATGTGCTATGACATGGTTTTTATTCTTGATGGCACAGCTAGTCACCCTTGAGCCCTTGATGTTTCAACAAACCCTTTGGAGAAGACCTAAGGTAAGTCATTTTCAAATGTAGCCCTGGACCTGGGAACTTGCTAGGAATACAGATTCTTGAGGTCCACCCTGGACCTTCTGAATCAGAAATTCTGGGGGTAAAGCATAGAAATTTGTGTTTAACAAGAATGCGAAGTGTTTTTGATGCATGCTGACATTTGGCAACGAGTTATCTAAGAAAAGCATATGAAATCTATAGCAGTCGAAGTTGTTTCTTCTGGTGCCTTATGGTGAGATTAAAAGGACATCTGCATCAAGCTTGCAGAATGGGAGCATGGTAGACAGAAAAGACCCAAAATAACTAAAAAAATCAGTCTTTGAAATGGTGCCTCAGAACCAAAATGGTATGTTGTAGGAAAATCCTTACAATTCTGATCCTAGAATGATTCAGAAGAACCTTTATTTCAGAATGTGAAGAAGGTCTAGGATAAAACAGGTGTTTCTATTGAAGAAGAAAGTGGTGTTTAAGTATAGGAATAACATTATAGTTGGTTAATTTAAAAATGACAGGTCTTGTTAAAGTAGTTTTGAGGGGGTGATTTTAAGGGATTATTGCTTGGGTACAGATGTGATGCATGCCACTCTTCTAAAGGAGAGTTGTGAATGAATGACTTAGCTCTTTGATGGGACCCAATCCAAGATCCCAATCCAAAGGAAGGTCCTAATAATAATTATGAAGGCTCAGAGAGCACTAATCACAGTCTCAACTTTGACCCACTAGAAGGATGATAGGAGTTAGAGGACACTTCCAAGTAAAGTTAGAACATGGTATATTGTTAAAATGAAATTTAAAATACCAGAGTTTCTAACACTGCTAAGTACACCGTGAACTTAGACTTTCATTATATTCTTTCTAGTATTTTCTATACAAAGGTAGACTGACACAAAAATCACCTTTTCAGTCATTGCTAGCCCCAGGGTTGAATGTACCTCTTTGCCTTTTTATCCCCCAGTATTCCCCATATATATGTTTGTCTTTGCATCTTAGTAAATGCCTTGCCAAATTTTATTCATAAATCTGAATCCCTCATAAAAGACTTAAACCCTTTAAGTCTAGGGGATCCTGTCTCTTAGCATCCAGATCTATATCTTCCACACAAAAGAGGTTCAATAAATTATGTTGAAAGAAAGGAGTAAATTAATACAGGCTAAAGATTGTGATTAGGGATTAGGATTTTAGAGAAACTTTATGAAGTAACGAGTTTTCATGATGTAAAACAATTTTTAAAAACTTTTTAGAGACTGTGTGGTAGAAATCTTTTGGGAGTTTATGTAGGACATAAACTATCCTCTCCCTTAAGAACTGCCCACAAGAATCCAAACAACTATGTGATCACTGCTGTTTCCCCTGCATCTGGTCTCGTAGGCCCTTAATACATATTTGTTGAAAGATTGGGACTGTGGATGACCCTCTGGGAAGCCTTGATTATGACATGTGACTGTGTCCACCTTGGCTAAAATTGATTGAATCAGGATTGTGCACAAGACCCAAACTGGGCCAATGAGATTCTCTTCTGGGAACTTAAATTGGTACTGAGTGTTCTTGAAATTATAACATTTAAACTGAAGTTCTTTAAGGTTAGTTATATTCTGCCACATGGATGGAGAAGCAGAAAAAGTCAATCAATAATGTGCATGTATGTATACACGCAAATACACACACACACACACACATACACACACACCCCTCAGCTTTTAATTTGTTTTTTTTTTTTGAGTTGGAGTCTCACTCTGTCGCCCAGGCTGGAGGGCAGTGGCACGCTGACGGCCACCACAGCCTCGACCTGTTGGGCTCTGGCGATCCTTCCGCCTCAGCCTTCCAAGTAGCTGGAACTATAGGTGCGCGCTACCACGCCCGGCTAATTTTTGATTTATTGTAGAGATGAGGTCTCACCAAGTTGCCCAGGTGGGTCTCGAACCTGCGGGCTCAGGCAATCCACTCACCTCAGCCTCCCAAGGCGCGGGATTACAGGCTGAGCCACCGAGCCTGGCTACCTTTAAATTTTTTTAAACCTGCTTTCTGGTTCTTGTTCCTACTCCCACCCTGAGGCCCAACTTCATTCCTCCTCTTGAGTCTATGGGACATCCTGCAAATACCCCTTCTGCCCAAACCAGTTCATTTGATTTTTGCCACATGCAAACAGAAACTATTAACAAATACACTGTCACTGTAATTCATTTTCCTTCCTTGGACATTCCAACATTTGTAAGATTTAAAAATCACCATAGTAAATATTTGTGTTAATTTGAATTCATTTCCATTTCTCTGGACTTCAGCTATTTTGAAATGCCTACTTGGCCCTCTTCCATCATTTGAAAAGCAAAGCAAAGCAAAGCAAAAAGAACCACAAGCCACCAGCTGATGTGTGCTCTTAAACTCTGTATATAAATTATGCCTTTGAAACACTTGGAATCTTCCTGGGGAACAATTTTCCAGCAGGGGAATAAAAACTAACAAGTTTCAGAAGTAAACTGGAAATATTATTCATTGCTAAGGAAAAGTGCAGCTCTGTAGTAACCAAAGAAATTAAAACAAATGAGTTCTCTTTAGTGGCAGGATACATAGTATTCAAAAGTGAGGACCTGGGGCCAGATGACCTGTTTATATGTTACAGTCCCTGAACTGGAGGACACACATTATGAAACTAGTGTCTGGGTTTTCTCTTTGACCCCTCAGCTCCCAGAATAGGCTATCACCTGAAAAGGGATTTCATAGATGTTTGTTGAAAAAAGACAGTGATGATGTTTGGAGATCAGACTTATAGAGAAATTGCCTGGTTCCAGTACTCCAAATCTGTGTGGCCTTGTGTCTTGGTTTCCATAACTCTAAAATGAGTAATAGAGCTTTTTCATAGTGTTAATGTATTAAATAAGTTAATTTATGCAAAACATATAATTCAATGTCTGCAAAGGAGACAGGCAATAATTTTTTAAAAATAATCATTGTGTTAGAGAGTAACTTTTCATTGCCATTTTAAATTTTATAAACATGTTGGAAGAAAGAGTATTAGGAATATTTAACTTAGCCTTTATAATAAAGTTATTAAAAATGTATCTCTGTATAAGGTACATTAAAAATGTCTTCTACCCAAGTGAGTGAAAATTTAAGGAAGAATATCAATATAAACATGACATGGAACACAAAATTTTAGCCCTTAAAAAAATCTAAATTTTTTTCATTGATGCAAAATTTGTTTTATTTACATAGTATCATTTACCATGTATATTTGATATACTTATTTTTATGAATTTCAGAATGATATAAGCATTAATGGAGCTCATGCCTATTTTTTTGCTGCATTTTATTTCTTTTCTTTTTATTATAAAGATGTGGGGTATAATTCAGGGTTAGGTATACATTGATCGTGCAAGTATCCTTGTTGGTGTAGTGTGGCCCTCCCTCCCCTAGCAGTTTCCCTCAACTGCCAATCCCACCCCCCCTCCCCTGACAGTTTCCCACTACTGCCAATCCATTTCTTGTAATATTATCATTGTTCAAGGTCCACTTATGAGTGAGAACATATGGTACTCTGTTCTTTGTTTCTGTGATAGATCACTGAGTACAATTGATTCTAAATCCATCCAAGTTGCTTCAAAGTCCATATGTTTGTCCTTCTTTTTGGCTGTGTAATATTCCATTATGTATATGTACCACATTATTTTATCCAGTCCAGTTTCGACAGGCAGCATGGTTGGTTCCATGTTTTTGCTATTGTGAATAGAGCTGCAACAAACATATGTGTGCAGGTATCTTTTTTGTAGAATGATTTGAGTTCTTCTGGGTATATTCCCAATAGGGGAATTGCTGGGTCATATGAAAGATCAATTTCTAGTTCTTTTAGAAATCACCACACTGTCTTCCAAAGAGGTTGTACTAGTTTGCATTCCCACCAGCAGTGTAGAAGTGCTGCTTTTTCTCCGCATCTTCACCAGCATCTGTTGTTGTTTGTTTTATTAATGATGACCATTCTTACTGGAGTTAGATGGTATCTCAATGTGGTTTTGATTAGTGAGGCTGAGCACTTTTTCATGTGTCTGTTGGTTGCCTGTATATCTTCTTTTGAGAAGTGTCTATTCATACCTTTTGCCCATTTTTTAATGGAGCTGTTTGTTTTTTTCCTTTCGGCACGTTTGAGTTCCTTGTAGATCCTAGATGTTAGACCTTTGTCAGACATACAGTTGTCAAATGTTTTTTCCCATTCTGTGGGCTGTCTCCCTACTCTCTTGACGGTTTGTTTTTTTGCTTTGCAGAAGCTCATCAGTTTGATGAGGTCCCACTTGTCTACCTTATTTCTTAAGGTATGGGCATTTAGGGTTCTTATCAGGAATTGCTTGCCACTTCCAATTTCCATAAGGGTGTCTCCTGCGTTTTCAAAGATTCTTATAGTTTGAGGTTTTACGTTTAGGTCTTTGATCCATTTAGAGTTAATTTTTGTGTATGGTGATAGGTAGGGGTCCTGTTTCAATCTTCTGCATGTGATCAGTCAGTTTTCCCAGCATCATTTACTGATAGG
Source organism: Carlito syrichta (assembly GCF_000164805.1). Classification (NCBI taxonomy): domain Eukaryota; kingdom Metazoa; phylum Chordata; class Mammalia; order Primates; family Tarsiidae; genus Carlito; species Carlito syrichta. Next base: position 20,847 of record NW_007245826.1, on the reverse strand, counting down.
TTCTCCTCTCCCCAGTGGTTGTTGTTGGAGGCTTTGTCAAAGATGAGTTGGTTGAGAGATTGAGGCTTTGCTTCCGGAATCTCTATCCTATTCCATTGGTCTATGTGCCTGTTCTTGTACCAGTACCAGGCTGTTTTGATTACTGTAGTCTTATAGTAAAGTTTGAAGTCTGGAAGTGTGATACCTCCTGCTTTGTTTCTTTTGCTAAGGATTGTTTTGGCTGTTCATGGTTGTTTATGTTTCCATATGAATTTCTATATTGTCATTTCCAGGTCTGAGAAGAATGATGTTGGTAATTTAATGGGTATTGTGTTGAATCTGTAGATTGCCTTTGGTAGGATGGGCATTTTAACAATGTTGATTCTTCCTATCCATGAGCATGGAGTATTTTTCCATTATTTTGTGTCTTCTTGGATTTCTTTGAGCAGTGTTTTGTAGTCTCATTGTAAAGGTCTTTCATTTCTCTGGTTAGGAAGATGCCGAGGTATTCATTGTGTGTGTGTGTGTGTGTGTGTGTGTGTGTATGTGTGTGTGTGTGTGTGTGTGTGTGGCTATTGTGAGTGGGATTGTGCTTTTTATTTGGGTCTTGGCCTGCATGTTGTTGGTGTATGGAATGCAACTGTCTTTTGCACATTTATTTTGTGCCCCGAGGCTTTGCCAAAGTCCTTTATCAATGCAAGTAGGTTTTCGACAGATTCTCTTGGGTTTTCAAGGTATAGATAGGATCATATCATCTGCAAAGAGGGATAACTTGACTTCCTCTTTTCCTATTTGGATACCCCTGATTTCCTTTGCTTGTCCAATTGCCCTAGCTAAGACTTCCAAGACAATGTTGAACAAGAGGGGTGAGAGTGGGCAGCCTTGGCTTGTTGCAGTTTTTAGGGGAAATGTTTCCAGTTTCTGTCCATTTAGTAATATGTTAGCGGTGGGTTTATCATAGAGGGCACTTACTATTTTGAGGTATGTTCCTTCTATACCTAGGTGTTTGAGGGTTTTTATCAAGAAGGAATGCTGGATTTTATCAAAAGCTTTTTCTGCATCTAATGAGATAATCATGTGGTTCTTGTTTTTACATCTGTTGATGTATTTAATTACGTTTATGGTCTTGCGAATGTTGAACCAGCCCTGCCTCCTGGAGATGAAGTCTACTTGGTCATGGTGGATGATTTTTGAGATGTGTTTTTGCATCCAATTTGCTAGAATCTTGTTGAGAATTTTTGCATCTATGTTCATAAGGGATATTGGCCTGTAGTTCACTTATTTTGTTGTATCTCTGCCCGGCTTGGGTTTCAGTGTGATGTTAGCTTTGTAAAATGATTTGGGGAGAATTCCATCTTTCTCAATTGCCTGGAAATACTTTCAATAGGATTGATATCAGCTTCTCCTTGTACATTTTGTAGAATTCTGCTGGAAAGCCATCTGGTCCAGTGCTTTTTTTTTGTAGGTAGTTTTCACATGACAGAGTCAATTTCCTGGGTTGTTATTGGTCTATTTAGTGTCTCAATGTCTTCTTGTTTCAACCTGGGGAGGTTGTATGATGTCATAATGTCCTCTATTTCATTTAGTTTATCAAGTTGGTTTCCACATAGGTGTACATAGTGATCTCTGACAATATTTCGTATTTCTTCAGGGTCAGTTGTGATTTGATCTTTTGTGTTTCTGATTGTGTTTATCTGGGCTTTTTCTTGGCCATTCTGGCTAGGGGTCCATCAGTCTTGTTAATTCTTTCAAAGAAATATCTTTTGGTTTTGTTGATGTTTTCTATGATATTTTTGTCTTCTATGTCCCATATTTTGGTGATTTGAGACATATGGCTCTCATTTTGGTGATTTGGATTCTTTTGCTAAAGTTGGAGTTTTACTGGATTGAACGGTAGTGCTATTTTTAGTTCTTTGAGAAATCGCCATACTGTTTTCCACAGAATTTACACTACCTTACATTCCCACCAACAATGTATAAGTGTTCTCCTTTCTCCATATCCTCACCAACATCTGTTATTTTTTGACTTTTTAATAGTCATTCTGACTGGTGTAAGATGATATCTCATTATGGCTTTAATTTGCATTTCTCTGATGACTGGTGATGTTGAACATTTTTTCATATGTTTGTTGGTTTGTTTGTTGTATGTCTTCTTTTGAAAAATGTCTATTCGGGGGTGGGGGACACACCTCATCAACAATGGTACCCGCATAACGAACATTTGCTTACCTAACCCTGAATTGTACACTACATATTTAAAATAAAAAATTTAAAATAAAAAAAAGAAAAACATCTATTCATGTCCTTTGCCCACTTTTTAATGGGATTATTTGTTGGTGCTGTTATTTGAGTTCCTTGTAGATTCTGAATACTAATCCTCTGTTAAATGCATAGTTTGCAAATATTTTCTCTTCTGCACATTGTCTGTTCACTCTGGTGATCATTTCTTTTACTGTGTAGAAGCTTTTTAGTTTAATTAAGTCCCCTTTGTCTATTTTTGTTTTTGTTGCTTATGTTTTTGAGGTCTTAGCCATGAATTCTTTACTTAAATCAATATCCAGAAGAGTTTCCCCTAGCTTTTCTTCCAGTATTTTTATAGTTCCAGGTCTTACTCAAGTCTTTAATCCATCTTGAGTTGATTTTTGTATGTGATGAGAGATAGGAGTCGAGTTTCATTCTTCTGCATATGGCTAGCCAATTTTCTTAGCACCACTTATTGAAAAAGGTGTCCTTTTCTCATTGTATGCTTTTGTCAACTTTGTCAAAGATCAGTTGGTTGTAGATATGTGGCTTTATTTCTGAGTTTTTAATATTTTTATGCAAATTTTATAATTTGAAGCACAATCATAAGTTCCTCACTGGTTATTAAGATCACTTTGCACAGTTTCAGCTTGTATGATCATTTTTACAGTCTTGAACTTCCATGCAAAAGATGACTGCCTGCACTTAAAATTAGGCAGAAAGAGAGTAAAATCTAGGGCTATTATTTGTTGTGCATTCTGTTTGATGTTCTCACTTCAGAAAATATACAAAATTCAAATATTTTGCATTATAAATTCTGACTTCTGGAAAATTGCAGTGAAATGGACACCATTTCTCTCTTCTCTCTGGCAGTTAATTCAAATAAAACACGTGGTGAGGGACAGAGTATTGTATTCATGAAGATGAGAGAGAATTTTGATGGCATCTGGAAGAATGTTCTCTGATGCTAATGCTGATTTTCTCATGTGCTTCATGATTGCCTGTTGGTGGAGCAGAGCAGTGGTCTTAATACCTTCAAGAACAATTTTCTCCTTGAGTGAACTTTTCTAAAAGTCTTCTCTCTGATTAGTTATTTTTCATTATTTTTAGAATTTAAGTACTGTACTTAAGTCAGACTTCTACATTCTGGTATGTAACTTTTAGCTGTCATTGTAAAAAAGATAAAACAGAAGTGAAACTCTTATACACCTGATGAAATGAAAGAAAACCAAGAAAGAGAGGTATTTATGCAAAGATATTTATATATTTGTGTGCATGCTGCCTAAACCACCAAGCTGTCTCTACAATAGAATGTGCTAACAATTTCTATGTTAATTTTATGACAATATCTCTATTACCTACATGAAATTATTCCTATTAACTATGATATTATGTTGGTTTACTATAAAATTGGGTTAGTACCTCTCAGAGATCTTTCTCTCTGAACATCCGCTAAGGCAAGGGCACTAGTCTATCAGTTACAAGGCTCCCAACATCAGCGTGACTTTCACTGAAGGACAGCAAGATCTCTGAAGGAGGTTATGGTTTGAACCCCCGTCCAGGTAGAACTAACATGGTGACCCTCCTAATAAACTACACACACACCTACTATACACAGAGACACACACACACAGACACACACACACTATAGCTGAGAATCACTGATCTGGTATATGCAGGAATTGACAGAAGTCCAGCATCCTTCAAATTTGAAGACTTTGAGTTCCTGTTGCAGCTTACCTCTATTTAATCTCTTGTGCACATTTAACCTTGAACTCTCTAATTCCTCCTCTGAAGTGCCTCTGTCCTGAGTTTTCTAATGGATTCAGTAAAATAATGTACAGGAATATACTTGTACCTGTTGATTGGAGATATGTTTTGTGAGAGATATATCCTTCTACCAAAATATCCACCTATCTGAAAACTTCCATTAGGATTTACAAGTTTAGATTTGTTTGTTTGTTTGTTTGTTTATTTATTTATTTATTTATTTCAGTTGGAGTCTCACTCTGTCGCCCAGGCTGGAGTGCAGTTGCACACTCATGGCCACCCCAGCATTGACCTGCTGGGCTCCGGCGATCCTTCCGCCTCAGCTTTCCAAGTAGCCGGAGCTACGGGCGTGCGCTATCATGCCTGGCTAATTTTTCGATTTATTGTAGAGACGAGGTCTCGCCTAGTTGCCTGGGCTGGTCTCGAACCCCTGGGCTCAGGCAATCCTCTCACCTCAGCCTCCCAAAGTGCTGGAATTACAGGCTGAGCCATTGAACCCAGCCGAATCATTTATTAACAGTGTTTTATATTAGGTCCAAATTCTTTAGAAGGTTGCATTACTCCTCGAAGTAAATTTATTTTTAATATTATTTAACAATGCCCTGAAGAAATTGGGCACATAAAAGGTCAATGTTAGTGTGGAGAAGGAAATAAGTCTAAAAGGTAGAGGTATGTTGCAGGGAAACATTTCCCTGAACTGATTTCATCTATCTGCAGCCTATTTCACTTTTCTTAGTACACCCAAATGGTTCAGCTGAACAAAATACTTTAAGACATGGCTTGGCCAGGATCGGTGGCTCAGCCTGTAATCCCAGCACTTTGGGTGGCTGAGGCGAGTGGATTGCCTGAGCCCGCGGGTTCAAGGCCAGCCCAGGTACCTTAGCGAGACCTTGTCTCTACAGTAAAAATAAAAAAATTAGCCGGGTGTGGTAGTGCGCGCCTGTACTTGGAAGGTTGGGGCGGAAGGATCGCCAGAGCCCAGCAGGTTGACGCTGAGGTGGCCGTGAGCATGCGTGCCACTGCACTCCAGCCTGGATGGAGTGAGTCTACAACTCAAAAAAAAAAGACATGGCTTTTACAAATCCAGTAATTAATACTATTCATTGGTGTGGAAACAAGTTACAGAAGAGAGATGATGCAGTGACCCAGCCATGGCATCTTCTACTCCTGATTCCAGGATGGACGCCTAACATTGTATTGGTATAATGATGTTAGAGGCTAGAAATAGCATCTCTTGAAAGTTAGAGAGATTTAGGGATGTATCTCCTCAGAGCTACTTTCTTACATTCAGGGTAGTGAAGCTAGATCCCTCGTACCTGAATGAGTGAGATTTGCTTAATGAGCCATCTATCTCTCTTTCTGGAGAGGAGGATGGGCAGATATACCGGTAGGTGATATCATCGTCAGGTTTCCTAATTGTGGGGTTGCTGGTAACACCTGGCTAACATTCCATTGCCCTATGGGGATTGGGGATTAGGGTTTAGGGAACTGGTGCTAAAATTGCTCTGTTTTTGTCTTGAGTGATAAACTGTTCTCTAATCCAGAAAGCCTCTTGCCTCCCATCAGATCAAGTTGGATCAAATCTCAGACTCTTCAGTTTCTGACTTAATATGTACTGAATGGAGTCATTATAGGTGTTAAATTATATCGTATCAGCACGCAGGAGTTGAACATTTTTAGTTTGCTCTTACCTTCCCCAGTGGTAAACTAATAGTATCTAACCATTGTTAGGTTTTATTATGGAGCAGACATCATGCTAAGTATTTTCCATGTGTTTTCTTATTTAACGCTTAGAACATTAGGAAGCATGTAAACCACTATCTAGACTATTTTTACACGAGAACACTGAGGCCCAGCGAGTTGAATTAATTTGTTCAAAGCCACAAGGTTTGTCAGTGGCAAAATAGGAATTCAACTCAAGCCCTGAGAAAGCAGCATCTAAGTCAGTAACCACTATATTTTTGTGTCCCCTGGGATGTAATCTCTGATTTTCCTATAGGTTTGTAGAACATGACCTTGTAAACAAGATTACAGAAAAACCAGTCAAGCCATTTGATTCCACTTTACTCAATAATTTATTCTCTCTTGTGCACATGGGTATTTCCTTACCTAGAGTCTAATCTATGAAGTTAATGGGGTTGTAACTACATCAGAATTGCCATCTGCCAGCCTACCTTCTGCAGTATGACATTAACATAGTAATAGCTGATTCCGAATAGAGAGTCTGTTAAAAATTCTCCAGGGCCTTTGCAAAGCCACCAGCCCTCCTGACTGACTATGTACCCTTGGAAAAATCCGTGTATGCCAACAAGGTATTATAATAAGCCTTCTACATTTAAGGGTTAGGGAAAACCTGCTTCAAATGACTTAGAAACTAAGAGGGAGAGTGAAAGGAAGAAAAGGAGAGATAAAGATAAAGAAATAAAAAGAAAGAATGTAAAGAGAGGAAGAGGAATAGAGGGAGAGAGAGAGTGCACAACAAGGAAAGAAGGAAGCTGATAGAGTAAATCAACAGGGCCAGGGAGAGTTGATATTGATTGGGTTTTTGAGAAAATGGGCCAAGGGGTATTAAATTAGAAATACTTAGTGCATAGAGAATGTACTTTCTGGATCAGTCCTAGATCAAAGAGCCCGCAGCAGGCCTAGAATCCACAAGTTTACTTTAGTGCTGGAATATGTTTCATAAAAGTATGCAAAAAAGCCTGGGAAATTCTTTAAGAATCACATTTATCCTAAATAAATCAACAAGGTACCAGCCTAGGCAACACAGTGAAACCTTGTCTCTACAAAAAGTAAAAAAATTAGCTGGGTGTGGTGACATGCATCTGTAGTCCTGGCTACTTGGGAGGCTGAGGTGAGAGAATTGCATGAGCCAGGGAGTTTGAGACTGTGGTGAGCTGTGATCATGCCACTACACTCTAGCCTGGGTGACAAAGTGAGACCCAAACTCAAAAAAAGAGAAAGAGAGAGAGAGAGAGAGAGAGAGAGAGAGAAAGGAAGGAAGGAAGGAAGGAAGGAAGGAAGGAAGGAAGGAAGGAAGGAAGGAAGGAAGGAAAGAAGGATCAGCCAAGCTTTTCCATGGTATCAGGCAGGACTTTCTCTAGACTCTTAATTTTCCAGATTATTCTGCTGTCAAATAACACCCAGTATGAGAGAAAATGGGGGTAGGTGGGTGGGGGGAAACACTGCTAGGGAAAGGAAAATAGACAGAAGTTCTTGAAAAATAGTCAAAGCAGAGAAAAGTACCACATATGATTGGGAGTTGTAGGGAGCCAATGGCTCTTAAAATCTGAGTTTCAAAAAAAAAATGCTACTTGGGAAAGAAAGTAGCTGTATTTCTTGTTTTGTTGTTGCTGTTGGTTTTAGTTTTAGTTTTAGCTTTAATTTTGCATTTTCACATTGCCCTGGAGACCAGGAGCTGTAGGTAGCTGCTGACCCCAATTATCTATCTCTCTGCTTCTTACAAGTTGGAAGGAAATCAGCTCTGTTAAGTAGCTCATCTAAATTGCAAACAAGAAATTTTGCAGATGATGATAAACATCTAAAACTCCAGTTTGTGTTTACATGGAATCTTTGTTTTAAGATACCTTAATTTGCACGTGAAACTACAGAGAATAATGCCGTGTTGGTGTTTGCTAGACATTTCTCCAATACATCATCACAGTTTCTGAACTGTCATGGTACAGATGGGTAACAAAATTCCTACCTTTGTGCTAAAGAAAAAGTAGGAGGCATCACCCAATTGTTTCTAGGATTCTCAGTGACAGATGCTGAGTCACATCAGATTTCTACAATGTCAGTTTCTATTGCAGCTGTCACAAAATACTGCAAACTTATTAATATAGTAATAGGTTTGTATTAATATAACACAAAATTATCTTAAAGTTCTGGAAGCCAAAAGTCTAAAATAGGTCTACAGGGCTGCATTCCCTCTAAAGGCTCTGAGGCAGCATTTGTTTCTTTGCCTTTTCCAGCTTCTTCAGGCTGCCCATATTCTTTGGCTCATGACCCCTTCCTCCATCATCAAAATCAGGAATATAGCAACTTCTCTCCTTTGGGTCTCTGCTTCTATCATTATATCTTCTTGTAACTGTGGGACTAGCCCAAATTAGGCCTACTCTGTTGATAACAAAATGTCCATTACCTTGTAGGTGTAACAGAGCCAAAACCCGCAAATCATGTGGCTCCCGCATGCACAATGGAAAAAGTGTCAATTTCTAACACCCAGAATCAACTATTCCTTTTCTTGGAACCAAGAATACCAAGACATGAGTGAAACCTCAGTGACGGAACTCTTTCAGAAGCAGGAGATCCGTTGGTTTGGAAGATCCAGAGCTAAAATTTGTGTTGCATTTCCACATTGCCCAGGAGACCAGGAGCAGTAGGTAGTTGCTGACCCCAATTATCTATCTCTCTGGTTCTTACAAGTTGTGAGGAAATCAGCTCTGTTAAGCATGTCAATATATCTTATTGTAAATGGTCAAATTTGAAGCCTTCCAATCAGACCCTACCAAGCCAGTGTTCCTGAATCTTTCCCCTTTTTCTCTGACCCCTTAAAACTTGCCCCAGACCCCAAATCAGAGAGACAGATTTGAGCCCACTCCTTTCTCCTTGCTAGCCTGTTTTGCAATAAGGCCTTTTTTTCTCTCAATAGTTGGTGCCATAGTTATTGGATTCTGTGTGCATCAGATAGCAAGGCCATTTTCTTGATAATATTCTCTCTCTCTCTGTTTTATGCACTCTTGTGATTATACACTTGAATAATCCAGGATAATCTCCTCATATCAAAATCCTTAATTACATTTTCAAAATCTCTTTTACCATATAAGGTAAAATAGTCATGGATTCAGAGGATTTGGATGTGAACATCTTGGGGGGGTCATTATTCAGCCTACCACATGCGGCCTTACATAAGAGCAACATGTTAAAATATAAGGTATATGAATATATTTACCAATTAGAACCATATATGTGTATTAATATTTCATATATTTGATGTAAATAGTACTTACTGTAGGTTTGTTTTTTTTTTTTTTGAGTTGGAGTCTCACTCTGTCGCCCAGACTGGAGTGCAGTGGCCGCTCCCGGCCACCGCAGCCTCGCCTGCTGGGATCCTGCGATCCTTCCGCCTCAGCCTTCCGAGTAGCCGGAATTACAGGCATGTGCTACCACGCCCGGCTGATTTTTTGATTTATTGTAGAGATGAGGTCTCGCTGCCCAGGCGGGTCTCGAATCCGCGGGCTCAGGCAATCCACTTACCTCAGCCTCCCAAAGGTGCGGGATTACAGGCTGAGTCACCGAGCCCGGCTACTGTAGTTATTTTAATGTCATTTGGGTCTTAGTTCTCCAGCTAAAAGGCATATACTATGTGGTTTAGAATACAGCGGTGTTGCTGTATTTTTCTAATTTATTGACCTGCCGTTTACTAGGTAAGAAATCCTTCTCAGTCCACATGCCTGAATAAAAGAATGGTGGGAGGGTCCTTAGTTCTCAGTATTGATCTACAAATATCTAGGTATTGACATACAGATATTCAAATATTGACATGCAGAACTAGACTTGGTTCTAGACATCGATGTACAGAGATTTCAAAAACAGCAATAGAAATACAACAGCTATCCATAATTCACCACTGATTCTGCTTGGAACTGGACTGAATATTTTTCATATGTTATCTTATTATTATTTAGCAGGATTTTCCAAGGCTGGTATACCTGTCTTGATTTTACCTATGGGGCAACTAAGGATCAGAAAGAATAAGTAACTTGCTCAAAACCAAAAAATGACTGTAACTAGTTGCAATCTCAAGTGACACCTATTATTCTTTCAGAGGGGGAAATGTGGAGACCCTCCCTTGCTATACACACACACACATACACACACACACATGCATGTACGTGTGCATGGTCATATACACCTACTTGTGCATGTGCATACAAGCTCCTGTGTTCTTTCATTTGACTGATGAATATTTGATATTTGGAAAATTCTAATTTTCTCCTTTTTAAATAGATTAATGGACAAGATTAGATCCAAATGAAAGTTAATCAGTTGAATTTTGAAAATATGAAGCATCAGGACATTAGATACTTCAAATGTAGTTCATCTTCATTACTCACAGCGTTCTCTCCTCCCATCTTTATTTTAGTATTATATTTTAGAACTGACTGAGTTCTTGTAGTCGAAATGACTTAATTGTCATTACTGTTGTGTAAATTTCCTGTTTGATTTCATTATTTCCTCATTATTCCTCACAAAGGGTGGTAAACTCCCCTCATTGTCTTCTTTTTTCAACCTACTGAGGAAAGCTCTCTCCCTGAGCATCATGCCACTGACCCAGATTAAACATTTGATTTGAAAGAAATAGCTTGAAGATCACACCACTTGGGTGAGTGGGGGCTCCACTGGTTAGCCTCAGGAGTCAATGGTGGTCTTTGGTCATATTCAACTCATATCCCAAGAATCACCAATAACAATGATGAGGATAAAATCGCCTCAAAAATAGGGAAGAAAAAATGGCAGATACCTGTTGGATGAATGGCTTTCAAAGCCCCAGGAAAATTAACTGGTAGTCCCTAGGGTAGTGCCCGTTATGGAGAGCAATTCTGAAAGAAATTTTCAGACTTCTATTTAGACTGGTTACCTAAGGAAGAATGGAAGGAGCAAAGAGAGGTGAGAGGTGGAGAGTGGAGAGGTGAATAGGGGTGCAATTTCAATGGAAAATCCTTAGTTTTCAAGTCAACATTCCAAAGTTATCACCAACAGGCTCATGTGCTTGCAACAGATTCCTCTTTCCTAGAGGTTCTTTCAAGTGCACCTTTGTTTTTTTTCATAATCAATATTTTTTATTATGATATTGTGGGGTGCAGTTAAGGGTTAGGTATAAAAATATGCTTCGTTCAGGCACCCTTGTTGATAAGAGGTGTCTCCCCGAAAGTGCACCTTTGTTTGACCTTCCACTTATTTGTACATTTTCTTTATTTCATTTAAAATACAAGCAAAAGTGGACTAGGAGAGTCCACACCCCACCCCTCTTTTGCTTTCAGAGACTGTTAATCCAAGTCATCATGAGAACTGAGGCCATGTGATCTGTTCTGTTGCCTTTATCAGGAGATCAGGCCAAAATCTTGTAATAAACATTCAAATACTAATTTATGTTCTTGTTCATCTTGTACAAAAATACAAAAAATGTGTCCCCCTCGGTCATTTTCCTGACATTGTAAAGAAAGAGCATCAGACTTAGAGTCAAAAGATGTCGGTCCAACACTTGACTCTTTTGCTAGTCACGAAACCTCTCTGATTCTCAGTGTTGTCATTATTAAAAATTGGGAAAATAATGTCCATCAGGAAGTCTTGTTGTGAAAATCAAATGCAATTGTGGTTGTGAAGGTTCTTAACAAATTATTTAGTGCAATTCAGATGTATTTATCATTACATCAAGAAGGAGCTAGACAGTTTGGAATTTACATAATTAAAAGGAATCAGTGTGGAAAGGGACCTTAAGAAAACAACAACAACAACAACAACAAAAACACAAGTACACAGAGAACAACAGGAAACCATATAATTGTTTAGAGCTATGAAGAACCTTAGGGATACCCTTAAAGTTACAGATAAAGAATTTGAGGCACTAAATTTTACCAGGTCTAACACTTCATAGGTCTAGAAGCCAGGTCTTTTAATTCTCAATCCAAATCTTGTTCTGTGGTGAAACAGAGCTCCAAAGGTTTAAGGGTACCTTAAACTATCCTCTTCAAAATGTCTACAGATGGTCATATAAGTGAACTCCTAAATAAACAACCATTCAGTTTAGAGGGAAACTTTGGGAAAAGAAAAGAGGTAAGGATTTATATGTTCAGAGTCCATTTCTAAGAAATGGCAATCAATAGATTAGTTCATTAAGCAACTTTTATTTGAGCTACAGCTTTAATCATGGTGCTATATTGAAGCTGTATATTACAGGAGACACAGTTCCTAAAAAACTCACAATCTAAGGTGGTTGTAAGTTTGTGAGTGATAAAGAGAGATTAGAGATATACTATATCAATTACACAAAGTTCTCAAGCTTGGCTCTACATAAGTTGGATAAAGGAAGGATGCTTTCTTGGGGGGATAATGAGAAAAGCAACATGGTGGAGAGCGTACTTAATGAGGCTTTGGAGGATGGGCAGAGATTTCCTGATTGAAGGTGAGTGGGAACACTGGTCCATCCTATGCAGAGGAAGGAGTTACCTGGGTGGAGAGAGCAAGCAGAGCAGCTGGGCTGGATCACTAAGTTTTTATTGAGGCATTCTGGGAGATAAGAAAAATAAATACAATAAATCAAAGCATATTCCATAAAGCATTCTTGATGTGTGAACCACATCTAAAATAATTTCTATGTTCACTGTTCATATTTCTTATGATGAATTGGAAGTCTTCTAGACAATATGTACAATGAATGTAATGGACTATGACAGCTACAGATTTTAAACACCTGGCATATTCACCCATCTTCCTTTTTCTGGTTCCTTTACAAATCTGCTCTTTTCTTCTATATAACCCTAGTAGGTCTCTTTGTCACTCAGAGAGGAGGGAACATGCACCAAGCCTGACCAGTCATGGTACATTACACTAGACATAGTATTTGGTTCAAAGATGAGCATGAAGACCACACCAGACCAGTCACAGTCATTTTCAACCAGAAGTCTCAGAAATGATCAATCTTTGCCTTGAGTTTACTAGACTAGGAGGATGGCAATCTTGACTGGCATGTGGGAATGGCAGACTCTTTCCTTGACTAAGCTTTGGTTAGCCTCCTCTGAGCTCTCTTCTTCACTAAACCTTGATCTTGGTCTTCTGTGTCCATCCTGTCCTTGCTGGGCCTGTGTAGCCCATTAGCAAGAATCCTGCTTAGTTTAGTAAGAATCTCTCCATCCTTGATATCTAATAATCTTTGATGTCTGATCAAGTTTTTCATTTCCCACCACTGATGTATAAGTCCTTGACCTACCTTTAGCAAGACTCTTGTCAGTTTAGTATCTCCTTACCCTTCTCTTCTGAGCAATTTCCTGTTCCCTCATCCCCTCACCCCCTCACCCTCTTCTTGGCTATAAATCTCTTCTTTCCCTGTTATATTGGTGTTGGGCCTGGTCCCTCTCTCTTTACTGCAATGATCTTGAATAAAATCTTCCGTATCACTTAAACTAATGTCACGAAAGTTTTTTCTTTAACAGGGTGTAGCTTTTTCCAGTTCTCCTGCTTTCTTTCTGTGTCCTTACTGAAATTCACAGTGTCTTGACTTCTCTGTGACCCAGCCGGCAGCAGGTTTGTTGTTTTTTTTTTTCCCCTGGCAGGCTTGAACCCAAACCAGGGCCTTGACCATTCTCAGGCACTGATAAAAGTATCTAGGTTGTTGTCCAAAATATTGAAAGAAACTGCTCCCCGCCCTGAGCCAAATTCCTTAAACCCTTATATAGACTACACACCCTGAGCGTCTCACTGTGGACATACCCAGGCAGAACATCTCTTTTCTGTTGCTGTCCATTATATGGATACACTGCAACACTCTGTGTGCAAATTCCCCTAACAAATGCTCTGGACTGATCACTCTGATGTCTAGTGCTTCTTTCGTTGGAATCCCAGCTGACCCCATCTAGGGAACGTTTGGGGCACTTCCTTGTGGGAACTCCTCTGCCACCACTTTTGGGGTAATTCCAGTAGGTACAGTGGAATGGAACACAAAGGCTAACAGAACTCAGCAGGGCTGAAAGACTAGGAGGCAATTAACTGACCACATTTGTGACCCTATTCCTGAAAACCAGATGCATCCAGGACTTTCTAGTCATGTGAGCAATTTTCTCCTTTTTATTTATCTTGGATGATCTTGGGGTTCTCTTACTTGTCACTTAAAAAGTCTCAATAAATATAACATGTCCTCATTTCTCTTAGGAAGCTAAACATAGGTTAATTGAGTAAAGCAGTATTAAAGATAGAAATCCAAAAATGTCCAGATTTTACTGTCACTCCTCCCAATGGCAATGGGAATAACAGTTGGTATTTCTTGTAGGTATTTTACTCTTTCCAAAACTTAACAATTTAAAAACATCTGTTAGAAGACAGACACTGTACTAGATAGTTTTACATAGGCCATTTTATTTCATTCTGCCTTTCGAAAAAGTCCTTATTGTCTGCCTTCAAGTCACACATCCTTTCATCTACATCTCGCTAAATATCTTTTGACAAGAAATTATTTATATTTTTCATTTTTTCTTCTTTTTAAAATTGTGGTAAAAAATTTACAATTGTAATCACTACATTGTTTCTTGATTAGTTTTTTCAAACTCAAGCAAATGTACTAGAAAATAATGAAACAATCTTAAATTGATCATACTTAGTTTCTGTCCTTTAGTTACAGTAAAAGGTATACCTAATAACATGCAGAAAGGCCTTCGTGGGCCAAGACATTAAACACTCCCTGGAAAGGCCTGTGATGATGCCACTAGGATTTTACTGCTTGATTGCATCGATGTGGAAGCAACCCAAAGTGTAGACATTTGCACAGCACAGGGATAGCATTTCACAGCCCTCTCATAAAAGCAATTTTACTAATTTTCAAACTGGACAAGCAAGTTTTCTGCTTTGTGAGAAATTTTCTTTGGCCAAAATTTTTTTGGACTCATCTGAAAGGGAGACAACAAACTATTATGAAACCCTTTGAATCCTTAAAGACATGGTAAGTTTCACAAATACCAAAATTACGTTCCCAATATTAAATCAGAGTAAAGTTACTTACTTAAAAAATTGTGTTTGTTTATTTATTTATTTATTGAAATAGCGTCTTACTATGTTGCCCAGGCTGGCCTGGAACTCCTGTGTTCAAGTGATTTTCCTGCCTCAACCTCCTGAGTAGCTGGAATTATAGATGAGTGCCACCATAACCAGCACTTATCTTTTTCAAAAAAAAAATCTTATAGTTGTGGGGTTCATATAAGGATTTGCTGCATAAGTAAGTTGCATGCAGGTGAGGTTTGGACTTCTAGCAAACCCTCACTCCACCTGGTAGTGGACATGGTACCAAATGGGTGGTTGTTTGCCCCTTATCCCCCCTCCCTCCCTTAGCAGTGCCCAAAATTTGTTGTTCCTACCTTTGTGCTCTTGTGTCCAATTTTCAGGGCCTGCTTATGAGTGATAACATGTGGTATTCAATTTTTCAGTTTTTTGTTTCTGTGATAGTTCACTTAGAAAGATGGTCTCATGCCGTGTCCATGTAACTCAAAGGACATGATTTTTTTTTTTTTTTTGAGTTGGGACATGATTTTGTTCTTCTTTTTTTTTTTTTTTTGAGTTGGAGTCGCACTCTATCACCCAGACTGGAGTGCAGTGGCCACTCCCGGCCACTGCAGCCTCGACCTGCTGGGCTCTGGCAATCCTTCCGCCTCAGCCTTCCAAGTAGCTGGAACTATAGGCGCACGTTACCACGCCCAGCTAATTTTATTTTTGATTTATTGTAGAGATGAGGTCTTGCCAAGTAGCCCAGGCGGGTTTCGAACCCGCGGGCGCAGGCAATCCACTCACCTCAGCCTCCCAAAGTGCGGGATTACAGGCTGAGCGACTGAGCCCGGCTGATTTTGTTCTTTATGACTGTGTGTTATTCCATTGTATGAGGAGGGGACCCAACCCCCCCCAAATTTATTTATAAAAATTGTGTATTTATTCTTACATGTTCAAACGTCAGTCACCTTCAAAGTAATCTTCATTTGATGCAATACACCTATTGAGATGATTTTTCCACTGCTCAAAACAGTTTTTGTACTCATCAATTTGGATGCCTTTTAGTGCTTCTGTCATTTTTTGGTTTACCTCTTTCACAATGGCAGAACATTTTTATTTGATGACTTTTTTCACTGGGAAAAACAACAAAAAAAGTCGCTTGGGGTGAGATAGGGTGAAGAGGGAGGGTGGGACATGGGAGTAATGCCATTTTTGGTAAAAAAACAAAACCAACAATGACAACAGCAACAACAATAACAACAAATTGCTGAACACTTAGCACAGTGTGGGCAAGTGCATTGTCATGGTGGAAGAACTAGTTACCTGTTTGCCACAACTCAGGATATTTCTTCCACAAATCATGATGCAACATTCTCAAAACTTCCTGATAAAAATTTTGGTTGACCATTTGATCTGAAGGAACAAATTCAGAGTGAACTACAAGGGGCCTGCCCGCTAAAAGATAATTCCAGGTGTTTTGGGTCACTTCTTGTATATAAGTACACATTTTCTTTATTCAGTTGATTTTCAATGGGCATCTAGGTTGGTTCCATGTTTTTGCTATTGTTAATAGTATTGGAATAAACAAACGTGTGCAGGTGTCTTTTTGGTAGAGTGATTTATGTTCCTCTGGGTATATTCCCAGAAGAGGGATTGCTGTATTGTATGGTAGCTCAATTTTTAGTTCTTTGAGAAAACACCGCACTACTTTCCACATAGGCTGAACTAACTTACATTCCCACCAACAGTGTAGAAGCATTCCCTTTCCTCTGCAGCCTCACTAACACCTGTTGTTTGTTGACTTTTTAATGATAGTGATCCTGACGGGTGTGAGGTGGTATCTCACTGTAGTTTTGATTTGCAGTTCTCTGATGATTAGTGAGACTGAGCATTTTTTCATATGTTTATTGGCTGCTTATATGTCTTCCTTTGAGAAGAGTCTGTTTGTGTCCTTTGCCCACTTTTTTCATGCTTTTTTTCCCTGTCAGTTTGTTTGAGTTCCTTATAGATCCTGGATATTAGACCCTTGTCAGATGCATAGCTTGCAATTTTTTTTTCCATTCTATGGGTTGTGTTTTTACTCTCTTGATGGTTTCTTTTGCTGCCAGCACTTTTAACCTAGCTGAGTTTCTGAAAAGACAAGTATCTAATTCATTTTTCTTTGCCAATATATCTTCAAAAATAGTTTTCTTATGTTTTCTCTAGAAGAAAACAATGCAGATTCATATATATTACCTTATCAGAAAGGCATGGTCTTCATAAGTAATGTCTATACAGAAAGCACAATCGGGCCTTGTTATTAGCATTGACAGTTTGTTTGATTTGAGGCTGTGGTGAAACATTTTTTAGATGGTTGGGTGGCTCATTAAGCCTCTGAGGAGATCTTCTAGTTCATTCTAGGAGGGCCAAGCACAGCACTTAGCATGGTATCTTGTACATATTACACACTGAATAAATGCACAACTAGAATCCAGTTTGTGGGTTCAGATGTCTCACTTTCACTAGGAGTGAGAAACAGGATAGACAAAAAGTGAATAACAGAGATATACCAGAGAGATTTAGGTTATGATTGTGATCTTAGAATTTCAAGTACACTGCATCACAAAATCTAGAAACATAAACTATCTAGAAACATAAACATATCTATCTGAGTGGGCTGTTATTCACAATTGTTTCTCTTTTCTTGAAAACCAAAACAACACACATCAAAACAATCCTCGTTCACCACAGGCTTTTGCAAACATGAATATTTTCCAATAATAATGCAGTGTTAAAGTTTCAAATCATGAAAATAAATGTAATATTCAAAATGCTATACATCTCTTTTTTCTTCCCCTTCTCCTCTACCCCATTCTATTCTTTACAAAACAAAAGAGTGTAAAAGAATATTTCAACTATGTTTCAGTATGTGTCAATTTTAGGAACAAACCCAGGGCCCATTAATCACTCTAATATGCAGTTCCAACCTGAAACAAGAACTAAATTCCACTTCCTCCTTTTTAAAAATAGACAATTTTTTGAGAGCAGTTTTAGGTTCACAGTGGAAATCGAGTGGAAAGTATAGAGAGTTCCCTTATAATTCTTGCCTCCATGTATGCACAGTCTCCTCCATTAGCAACATTCTTCACCTGAGTGGGACATTTGTTAGAATCAATAAATGTACACTGATGCATCATTAGCACCTAAAGTCCATATATACTTTACATTTGGGTTCACTCTTGGAGTTATACATTCTATGTGTTTTGACAAACATGTAGTGACATGTATCCACCATTACAGTATCATACAGAGTAGTTTCACTGCTCTGAAAATCCTCTGTGTTCCCTATTCATTTCCTCCCCACAGCCCCTGGAAACCACTGGTCTTTTTACTGTCCCCATGGTTTTGCCTTTTCTGGAATGGCATATAATTGGAGAAAATTCCTCTTTAAAGTCGCTCATACTATCAACATGAAATACAATTGTTTTATGAATCCATATAAAACCAAAAATCCTTTATGTTTCTCTGCTTGCTAACATATATCAGATAGGGTAACAACTTTGGTAGGAATTACATCTTGGACTCTCATTTCTGCTTCCAAAATTGAGACATAATTGGTTTATAAATGAATGCCTAGGTCAGGAATGTAAGATTTTTTTAATAAGATAAAAATCAATTAATGTTCTTAATTAAGAGATTGAAGGAAAAATGTCATATAATCATGCCAATAGATGCATAAAAGACATTTAATAAAATTCAATGTTTACTCATGATTTTAAGCTCTTGATAAACAAAGAATAGAAGACAACTTCCTTAACATTTTATAAGAAATATTTACAAAGAAATTACAACAAATTTCATGCTTAATGGTGGTGACATATTAAATTCATTCCTTCAAAAATCATGTGTAAGAGAAGAATTTCTTACTGTCAGTAGTTCTATTCATTATTACATTGGAACCAGCAAAACTATTATAAGAATTAGAAAGAGAGCTGGGTGTGGTGGCTCACTCCTGTACTCCCAGCAATTTGGGAGGTAGAAACGAGAGGATTGACTGAGTCCAGGGGTTTGAGACCAGCCTGGGCAACTTGACGAGACCTTGTCTCTACAATAAATCAAAAATTAATCGGGCATGGTGGTGTATGCCTGTGGTTCCAGCTATTGGAAAAGCTGAGGTGGAATTATTACCTGAGCCCAGCAGGTTGAGGTTGTGGTGTCCGTGAGCATGCCATTTCACTTCAACCTCGGCAATACAGTGAGACACTGACTTAAAATAAATAAATAAATAAATAGAATTGGAAAGAAAGAAAAGAACTCTTATTATTCATAGATAATATGACTATCTATGTAGGAGACTCCGGATCATTTGCAGATTGCTGAATACAAAATAAGCACACACAATGAACTCTGATTCTTTTCACCAATGACAAACAAAATATAAAAGAAAGGAAAAGATAAAAATTACAACAGCACCACAATTTTAAAGTATTTAGGAATGATTTCCACAGAACTTTATGGAAATAATTACAAAGCTTTATTGATTGTCATTAAATAAATAAAATAAAATGGAGAGTAATACAATATCCATAGATATGAACATTTGTATAATCTCTTGTTGCATAACACATTGTCTCTAACGTAGTATTTATTTATTTATTTATTTTTTTATTAATCAGTATTTTTTATTATGGTTTTGTGGGGTACAGTTAAGGGTTAGGTGTACAATTACGTTTCATTCAGACACCCTGTTGA
>NW_007245826.1:0-914 GCF_000164805.1 Carlito syrichta | reverse complement strand
TTTTGAGTTGTGATAATTGCCAATCTGACTAGAGTTAGGTGGTTTCTCAGTGTGGTTTTGATTTGAATCTCCCTGATGATTAGTGAGGTTGAGCATTTCTTCATGTGTTTGTTGGCTGCTCGGATGTCTTCTTTTGTGAAGTGTCTGTTCATATCTTTTGCCCATTTTATAATGGGGTTGTTTGTTTTCTTCTTTTCAGTACGTTTCAGTTCCTTGTAGATCCAGGACGTTAAGCCTTTGTCAAACCTAGAGTTGGCAAACACTTCTTCCCAGTCTGTAGGCTGTCTCCCTGCTCTCTTGATGGTTTCTTTGGCTTTGCAGAAGCTTGTCAGTTTAATAAGGTCCCATTTGTCTATCTTCTCTCTTATGTACTGTGGGTTACAGGTTTTGTACAGGAATTGGATGCCAGTTCCGATTTCCATGAGAGTATTTCCTTCCTTTTCTAAGGTTCTTATGGTTTGAGGTTTTACATTTAGGTCTCTGATCCATTTGGAGTTAACCTTTGTGCATGGGGATAGATAGGGGTCCTGTTTCAATCTTCTGCATGTGGTCAGCCAGTTTTCCCAGCACCATTTACTGAATAGGTTCTCCTCTCCCCATTGGTAGGTGGTGGGGGCTTTGTCGAAGATGAGTTGGTTGAGAAATTGAGGTTTTGCTTCTGGAATCTCAATTCTGTTCCATTGATCTATATGCCTGTTCCTGTACCAATACCAAGCTGTTTTGATGATTGTAGCTTTATAGTAAAGTTTGAAGTCTGGTATTGTGATACCACCTGCTTTGTTTTTTTTGCTGAGGATTGTTCTGGTTATTCTTGGACGTTTGTGTTTCCATATGAATTCCTGTGTTGTTTTTTCTAGGTCTGAGAAGAATGTTGTTGGTAATTTAATGGGTATTGCATTGAATTTGTAGATTGC
>NW_007245825.1:212463-241440 GCF_000164805.1 Carlito syrichta | reverse complement strand
GATGCAAATCAAAACCACGCTGAGATACCACCTAACTCTAGTCAGAATGGCAATTATCAACAACTCAAAAAATAACAGCTGCTGGAGAGGGTGTGGTGAAAAGGGAACTATTGGTGGGAGTGTAAACTAGTGCAACCTCTGGAAAGCCGTGTGGCAATTTCTAAAAGCTCTAAAAATCGACCTTCCATATGACCCCACAATTCCCCTACTGGGAGTATACCCTGAAGAACTCAAATCACTCTATAAAAAAGATACCTGCACACGTATATTTATCGCAGCATTGTTCACAATAGCAAGAACCTGGAAACAACCATGCTGCCCATCAAAAGAGGACTGGTTTAAAAAACTGTGGTACATATACACGATCGAATTCTACGCAGCCATAAAAAAGAAGAAAATCATGAATTTCGCAGCAACCTGGATGGAATTAGAGTCTATAATTCTGAGTGACCTCTCACAGAAACAAAAATCCGAGTATCACATGTTCTCACTCATATAATGGACCTTGAACATTCAGTGTAATACTATAAGAAAATGACTGACGGTACTGGGAAACTATGGGGGGATAGGGGGATGGGATTAACAGTAGCAAATATCTGTCTGGGGATGGGAAAACACCTCTTATCAACAGGGTGCCTGAATGAAGTGTAATTGTACACCTAACCCTTAACTGTACACCACAAAACCACAATAAAAATATTGACTTTTAAAAAAAAGTTTACTTGAGCCATAAAGATGCCAGCTATCTGAAAGAATCTGACCCATGTTACCTTGGATATGAGCTTTGTTAGGTGTTAGTAACAGGTAGTATTTTGTTAACATCATTTCAAAGACATTTATTTATTTATTTATTTATTTATTTATTTATTTATTTTTATTTATATTTATTTATTATAAAGATGTGGGGTACAATTTAGTGTTAGGTATACAAACATTGATTTTGCAGATACCCTTGTTGATGAGGTAGGCCCCTCACTCCCCTAGTAGTTTCCCTCAACTGCCAATTCCACACCTCCCTTCCCTACAGTTTCCCACTACTGCCAATATCTTTCTAATAGTAGTATAATTGTTCAGGGTCCACTTATCTGTGAGATCATATGGTACTTTGTTCTTTGTTTCTTTGATTGATTACTGAGTATGATCAACTTGAAATCCATCCAATTTGCTGTGAAGTCCATAAATTTGTCTTTCTTTATGGCTGTATAATATTCCATTGTGTATATGTACCACACTTTTTTAATCCAGTCCAGCTTCAATGGACAGCAAGTTTTGCTCCATGTTTTTGTATTGTGAATAGAGCTGCAACAAACATACATGTGCAGGTATATTTTGTACAATGATTTGAGTTCCCCGGGTATATTCCCAACAGGGTACTTGCTAGGTCATATGGAAGGTCAATTTCTAGTTCTTTCAGAAATTGCCTCACTGACTTCCAAGGTGGTTGCACTAATTTGCATACCCACCAGCAGTGTAGAAGCATACCTTTTACTCCACATCCTCACACCATCTTTTTGTTTGCTTTATCAATGATGGCCATTCTTACTGGGGTTAGGTTGTATCTCAGTGTGGTTTTGATTTGCATTTCTCTGATGATGAGTGAGGCTGAGCACTTTTTCATATGTCTATTGGCTACCCATATATCATCTTTTGAGAAGTTTCTATTCATATCTTTTGCCCACCTATTAATGGAGCTGTTTGTTTCTTTCCTTTTAGTGCGTTTGAGTTCTTTGTAGATCCTAGATGTTAGGCCTTTGCCAGATATACAGTTGGCAAATATTTTTTCCCATTCTGTGGGCAGTCTCCCTGCTCTCTTGATGGTTTATTTTGCTTTGCAGAAGCTCATTAGTTTGATGAGTTCCCACTTGTCTATCTTATTTCATAAGGTATGGGCATTTAGGGTTCTGAATAGAAATTGGTTGCCAGTTTCAATTTCCATAAGTGTGTCTCCAGTGTTTTCTAAGATTCTTACAGTTTGAGGTTTTACATTTAGGTATTTGATGCATTTAGAGTTAATTTTTGTATATGGAGATAGGTAGGGGTCCTACTTCAGCCTTCTACATGAGGTCAGCCAGTTCTCCCAGCACCATTTACTGAATAGGTTCTCCTCTCCTCAGTGGTTGTTGTTGGAGGCTTTGTCAACAATAGTTTGGTTGAGGAATTGAGGTTTTGCTTCCAGAATCTCTAGCCTGTTCCATTGGTCGATGTACCAATACCATGTTGTTTTGTCTACCGTAGCCTTAGAGTAAAGTTTGAATCTGGAAGTGTGACACCCCTTGCTTTGTTTCTCTTGCTAAGGATTGTTTTGGCTATTTGTGGTCATTTATGTTTCCATATGAATTTCTGTATTGTCATTTCCAGGTCTGAGAATGGGTATTGCGTTGAATCTGTAGATTGCCTTTGGCAGGATGGACATTTTAATGAAGTGGATTCTTCCTATTCATGAACATGGCTACACGTATATCTGCTTTTGAGATGTGCCTATTCATGTCTTTTGCCCACTTTTTAAAAGGGATATTTGTTTTTATTTCCTTTCGGCGCATTTGAGTTCCTTGCAGATTCTAGATGCTAGGCCTTTGTCAGATACAGTTGGCAAATATTTTTTCCCATTCTGTGGGCTCTCTGCTCTCTTGATGGTTTCTTTTGCTTTGGCAGAAGCTCGTTAATTTGATGAGGTTCCACTTATCTATCTTATTTCTTAAGATATTGCCCTTTAGGGTTCTGAGTAGGAATTGGTTCTTAGTTCCAATTTTCATAAGGGTGTCTCCTGTATTTTCTAAGGTTCTTATAGTTTGAGGTTTTACATTTAGGTCTGTGATCCATTTAGAGTTAATTTTTGTGTATAGTAATAGTTAGGGATCCTGTTTTAATCTTCTACATTTGGTCAGCCAGTTGTCCCAGCACCATTTACTGAGTAGATTCTCCTCTTCTCAGTAGTTGTTGTTGAAAGCTTTGTCAAAGATGAGTTGGTGGAAGAATTGAGGCTTTGCTTCTGGAATCTCTACCCTGTTCCATTGGTCTATATGCCTGTTCTCATACCAATACCAGGTTGTTTTGCTTACTGTAGGCTTATAGTAAAGTTTGAAGTCTGGAAATGTGATAACTCCTGCTTTGTTTCTTTTGCTAAGGATTGTTTTGGCTATTCGTGGTCATTTATGTTTCCATATGAATTTCTGTATTGTCTGAGAAGAATGTTGTTGGTAACTTAATGGGTATTGTTTGTTGAATCTATAGATTGCCTTTGGTAGGATGGACATCTTAACATTGTTGATTCTTCCTATCCATGAGCATGGAATATATTTTTCCATTTTTTTGTGTCTTCTTGGATTTCTTTGAGCAGTGTTTTGTAATTCTCATTGTCACGGTCTTTCATGTCTCTGGTTTAGAAGATGTCTAGGTATTTCATTTTTTTGTTGGCTATTGTGAATGAGATTGTGCTTTTTATTTGGATCTCTTCCTGCTTGTTGTTGGTGTATAGGAATGCAAGTGTGTTTTGCACATTTATTTTGTATTCTGAGACATTGCTATGGGGGGGCCAGCCCCCCAAAAGAGATTTAGAGGGTCCCTGGAAGGTGGGTCAGCATCAGTGAATATTCTGGAGAAATAAGGAGAAAGAAAGAGACTGGACTCTGTCTAGTGCAAAAGCCAATTCTGTAGTAGGGACAGATATTAAAAGAAAGAAAGATGGAGGGATAGATATAAAGAGGAAGAAAAAGAAAGAAAAAAAGTGGACAACTGTTCGGTGAAATGAGCAGAAGCCGTTTATTGGGACCAACCGTGAGTCTTTTATCCCAAATTTTCACATGTTAAATCACAAGACTTTCACGTGAACACAAGGCCAGGTGGATGAGGTGCATCACCCCCACCCACCAGGTGTTTTCTTAAGCATGAGGAAGGACAATCCCAATAAAATCACACGACTATTACGTGAACACAAAGCCAGGTGGATGAGGGGCATCCCCCACCCACCAGGCACTTTCCCAAGCATGAGGAAGGACAATCCCAAAATTATCTTACTGTTCCTCATGCTTGGTTTATATTCCTCAAAAGCAATATAATAATTCTAACATCATAAAATTCTAATAATCAATAACTTCTAAAACTTATACACACCCAACACCTAATGATTGACTAAAATCCTAATACCTTTCTATTCTGTGTTAACTTTACCTGTACTATAAAAAACTCTTAATTATAGCTCAAACCAGTTCCTAAAGAATATGGCCCAGTCCAAAGATCACACTGGGCCGTTTCTAGGAACAATTGATTACAATCTCTTAACAAAATGACTATTCTAAAATCCTATGTATCTATCTTAATTTCTATAAAAGTTTCTAATTCCTAATCCTGATATATAAGGCTGATCATTAGCAACAAAGCTTCTAAAATAAACCCAAATACAAACTGTAGTTGTATTAAAGCCAAAATCGCAATTAGTAAAAAGTGGGAACAGTGAAATTTCTAAGGTTACCTTTATTCTATAGAACCTCAAAGTATCATGTTTTGATCATGCTTGAACTAACATAATTCCCTGACGTAGAATAACCTATTCTATAATACTTTCTATGAATAAAATAAGTAAATTCAGTTTCTATTATAAGTAGAAAAAACCTACACTAATTGTAACTAAAGAACCAGTTTAAAAGAATGTAGCCCAGCCCAGAGTGGATGTTGGGCCCTTGGGAATGTGGCCCAGTCCAAATTTCGTGCTGGGCCATTTCTGGTAACCCTAGATAATCATCTATACCATCTAAAGCTGGAAACAGCTCTCTAAATGTGTATACTAATTCTACAAATATATTTTAAAATCTTATAAAGAAACTTGTATCATGTATAAAAGGCTCCCAAATGTGACCTGAATTTGAATTATATCTAATACCTAAGCCGAAACCACAGTTTTATGGGAAACAGGAACAATGGGCTCCTAAAGTGAGCCATGCCTGTCACAGTCACAGAGCCTTCAGCTTAGATCAGCAGAGTTCCTTTAGGTACTTGTGCTGCATGTTAAAAGGAGGAGGAAAATGGGGTCTATGACTCCCGAACACATCCTAGCGGTCTCGGGGTCCATGGCCCTTCCTGATCCCTAACGCTCAGTGGGTCTCCTTGGCCGGCTCCCAACACATTGCCAAAGTCCTTTATCAGAGCAAGCAGGTTTTTGACAGATTCTCCTGGATTTTCAATGTATAGAATGATATCATCAGCAAAAAGGGATAACTTGACTTCCTCTTTTCCTATTTAGATACCTCTGATTTCCTTCAACACAATAGTGAACAAGAGGGGTGAGAGTGGGCAGTCATGTTTTGTTCCTATTTTCAGGGGAAATGATTCTAGTTTCTATCCACTTAGTAATATGTTAGCTGTGGGTTTTTCATAGATGGCACTTGCTCTTTTGAGCTATGTTCCTTCTCTACCTAGATGTTTGAGGGTTTTTATCAAGAAGGGATGCTGGATTTTATCAAAATCTTTTTCCACGTCTAATGAGATAATCATGTGGTTCTTGTTTTTACATTTGTTGATGTGTTTAATTACATTTATGGTCTTGTGAATGTTGAACCAGCTCTGCATCCTGGGGATAAACCTGACTTGATCATGGTGGATGGTTTTTGAGATATGTTTTTGGATCTGATTTGCTAGAATCTTGTTGAGGATTTTTGCATCTATGTTCATAAGGGATATTGGCATATAGTTCTTTTTCTTTTTTGGGTCTTTACCCAGTTTGGGTATCAGTGTAATGTTAGCTTCATAAAATATTTGGGGAAAATTACGTCTTTCTCAATTTCCTGGAATACATTCAATAGGATTGGTATCAGCTCCCTCTTGTATGTTTTGTAGAATTCTGCTGGAAAGTCATCCGGTCCAGGTTTTCTTTGTTTGTTTGCTTGTTTGCTTGCTTGTTTGTTTGTTTGTAGGCAGTTTTCATATGACAGAGTCTATTTCCTGAGTGGTTATTGGTCTATTTAGTGTTTTAAAGTATCCTTGTTTTAACCTGGGGAGGTTGTGTGATGTCAGAAAGTCCTCCATTTCATGCACGTTATCAAGTTTGTTTCCATATAGGTGTACAAGTAATCTTTTGTATTTCTTTGGAGTCAGTTGTGATTTGATCTTTTGTATTTCTGATTGTCTTTATCTAAGTTAATAATTTTAAGATCTAGAGATTATCCTGAATTATCTGAGTGGGACCAATACAATCACAAGTCATCCCATATTAGGAGGTAGGGTGGTCACAGTCAGATGCAAAAATGGGACAATTGAAATGAATGCTGAAGTGATAGAAGAAGGGACCATAATGAAGAATGAGGGAGAATCTAGAATATGTAAAAGCAGATACTCAAATTCTCTCCTCTGGAGCCTCTAGAAAGACTATTACCTTATTGATACTTTGATTTTAGCTCAGTGAAGTTTCTACCTTGCAGATCTGTATGGTGAAAAGTTTGTGTTGTTTGAAGGCAATATGGTTATAGTAATTTTTATAACAGTCATAGAAAACTAATACAATAGTGGGAAACCTGAATCCATAGTTGCCCTTTATTCTCCAAAGCATTTCTCCAATGGTATCATTTGGTTTCAATTTTGACAAGAGACAAATAGCATTTTATTGTGGGAGAGCTAGCAGCAGAATTTTACTTAGGTAGAAAATATCTTGGATAAATATCCTGTATTATTTCTTGAACAGTCTGCAATTTGAGAGCCTAGGGGTCAGTATAGGATGGGGGAGAGGTTGTTTGTTTTCATGCTAGAAGGAAAAATATATTTACAGGGCAAAATCCGAGAGGGAAAGCCTGAGTCAGAGAGCCTAGAAGAGACAGGGGAGATGAAGAAGGGATCAGAGCAATGCAAGATATGTCCCACTCCCAAAATTTGCAATAAAGTTGTTTCATGTTTGAGTAAGTTGAGTTCATATACCAACCTGCAGAAAGAGCTGAGTGTAAGTTTAGGGTCACTGGCACAATGGGCAGAGGCAGCAGGGAGCTGTCAATTTTCACATCATCCTCCTGGTCCTTCTCTTCTCCTATTTTATAGGCTTTTAAATGGACTGAATGAGGCTAAGGGGAAGGAAACATATTTAATGTCAGACAGAACTGGGTTCAAAACTCAGCTTCTACAGTTGTTGACCATGTGACTTTGGGCATACCACTTCTGATGAACAGCTTCTCCTCTGTGATACGGTGCCTTACTCCCCAGATAGTGCAAAACAATCTCACTTTTTAAAGATTTTTAATTTACATTTTAAAAGACATTTTCCCATATAAGGTAACATTAACAGCCTCTATAGAATAAGATCTGATTTTGAGAACCATATTCAGTCTACTGTACTATTACAGTACATACTCTTTGTATTACCTCTGTTTCTCTCTTTCTCTCTCCACCATGATCACAAATCACTTTCTTTCCCTCAATTTTTCCAGTGGCGACCATGTCCAGGTTCCACGTACAGAGGGTCACACACAGAATGTCCTTGCTCGCTCAGAGTTTAATTAAGACCTGCTCTGTGTCTCATTTTCATGCATAAGGAAAGAAACAGCCAAAGACAGTCTTTAGCCTTCTAGGAAGAAATCCTGAGATAAATACCTTATAACAAACAGAAGTTGAACCAACAATTACAGACTTTCAATATATCCCAAATCTGACCTCTCTTCACTTTATTCCTACACACTTTCTGACATCTTTCTCCAACTATGTTTTACCTGGACCATGACCATGTCTCTTCAGAGATTTCCCAGCTTCTCCTTTTCCCCTTGTTCCATGATAAATAGTCCAAACCCTTGGGCTCCTAAGACTGTGACCACAGGTCTGCGTTCTAATCCTTCCTTTCCACACATATACAGTCATTCTCAGGACTCACTCTAGCCTCCTCTATACTGTGAATCAAGAATCACTCTCCTGCTACCCTTCCTGGAATCCGGCTCTGATTGTCTGGAACTGTCCTTGTTAAACCTCCAAATGCATCCTCTGACAGTAACCTAGCTAGAGAGTCAGCATCTGCTCATCAAAAATCACCAAGAAGGCAGGAAACCTTCAAAAACTATTTTGGTATTGAAGCGACACGCTAACACCCAGGTGTTATGTCTTCTCTGATTGTTCCTGTCTCTTTCTGTCCATCTATGGCTGAGGGAGAATTTAAGAACTATAGGCTGTTTGCTGTTTAGAATATAAACATAAAAAGTAAAACAGGAAGACAGGAGAATTTATAAACTCTTAGAAATGGTCTGGATTTCTCGAGCCATGGATATTGCATGTCCAAGATGCCAGGGAGGACATCAATTATTATGGTTCCTGCCTTTCATGCCTCACACTTTCACAAACACTCACAGTTATTATAATATCTGTCCTCTTCTAAGTAATAAGTCAAAGTCTCTCTAGATTTTTTATGAATCTTTTCTGGATAAGTTAATGTTGGAAGCAAGTAGAAGAAATAATTAAAAGAGGCTAAGCAATGATAAGATGCCAGGAATTGGAGAATAACATTTATACAGCAGCTTGGTGTTAGCTGAAAGAACCCATGTTCTTTCTACATTTCTGTTTGAGCCCTCACCACACGGAATTTTCAGTCTTGGGATCGTTGCCTCATGATCTTAAGATGGCTGCAGCAGCTAAGTATCGTGTTCTTTCACAACTCTTCTGGGAGGAAATGCAGTGCAAAGCTCTTTTCTTTTTGTGAGGGATCAAAATCCTTCCCAGAACTTTGCCTATTCCCATACTTCCTCATATCTCATTGTAGAACTGATTGTTTGTGCCCCTAATTTCTGCTTCTGTCTTAGGCTAGATGAAGTTCACTGTCTCTACCATGTACAGCAGGACAGAGTTAGTGGTGGATACACAAAAGGGAGAGAGGTATAGCTTTTGTGGGAGAGGACAAGAGCTGTGTATACATTTAAATTTTAATGTGTCTAAGTGAAGAGGCATGGGAAGAGAGATCCCAAGGGCATTTTGCTCTGGTGGGTTGGAACAAACCAGGTAATTAAGTCAAATTTCCAATTTTCCTGATGACATTATTAGCATTAACAGTGGTAAAAATGTGGCTGAACAGGTGTTCAGAAAAAGTGGGGAGATATTTGGAACAGGGTCTTCAATTCAGGGCTAAGGTCAGGCTTGTTCTGCTCAAGAGCTGCCAGGTCGTAGCCCTGGGCTGTGAAGGAAGCTGCTGTTCTCCTGAGAACCTGGGAGGAACCAAAGTACTAGCTCCTGGGGCTGCCTGGGGGGCTTCAGAAAAGGAAACTGGTGACAGATCCAGTGGAACTGCACCACATCCTGAGCCTGCAGCCAGGGTTCAGGGAGAAAGTCTGAGTTCAGGGTCTTGGCTTTGTCCTCACTGGTCCTGTGTGCTTGGTATCCTGCTAGAGCCAAAAAACGAAGATCAGCAAAAGTCCCAGAGTCTTTTTTTTCAGTCAACTGTTCTGCTTAGAATGAAAATTAGTGCATGTCATAAAAACTTTGCATAGCAAATATGGAATATATAAATACAAATTATATTAATCCATCTGTATATATTATGTGTTAACTTCTTAAATAAATATAATTATGAGAATATTTATACACACACACATATATATATAACTTTAATTGCTCATATGTATTATTTAAAACTTCACACATTAACTGAACAGTTGAAATCAGCAGTGGGTACACCACCATGTGGTCCGTTTCCACTACACAGGCTGAGGACCCAACCTTATGACCTTGCTGGACAGAACAATGATCTACTCACTTCTGAGTAAACTGAGTGACCTCAGGAGTGTCTGGGGAACACAGAGCAACTGTTGCCCAGAAGACAGTAAGTCTGTGTGGGCTCTGAAAGGTGAAAATTTTGTTTCCAGAACTCACCTTGGACAGCTCCTTCCATGGTGGCTCCCATCTGACAGAACAGAAAACATGGCTCAGTGGCTATGGGGTCATAGGTTGAAACAACTCTCATGCCTACTGGAAACCTTCCCTCTGACAGGAGAAACATGGGATATCTCTGCCCATCTTTCCTAGTTCACACAGCTGGTGGGATTCTGTCCATAATGGACTGCTTCTTAAAGAACCACAGCTTTTTGACCATGACCCCCAATTAGCATTCATGGAGGGAAGTCAGAACTACAGGTTAAAAATGGGCCAGAATGTGAGAGATAAACAAGAGACAGCCAATGTCTGAAGTGAGGAGGAATTGGAGTCATGAATTCATAGTAGGTGGTGGGAGAATACACGCTGCTGTGCTCCATACAGTGACACTAAGAAGATGCACTGGAGCTGCCCACAGAGGAGGTGGAAAGGAGAATAAGAAGGAGAGGGAGCACAATTTCAGAGCTATCACCATGCTGTCCCCTGAGAATGCCTCAGATCCTCTGTAGCTCCAGGCAGAACCACGTCTGAGGAGTGGTTTGTGTATGAATGGTGACAGGAGAAGGGGAGTGTAATCCTGAAGGCAGCTCAGCTGCAGATAGCCAAAGTGACATCTCTCCAGGCACATCACTCGTAAGTAGTACAGGCATTGTGTCCAGGGGCAATGTTAGCAAGCAGGAGCTCAGAGCCTGTGATGAATTCTGCAGATGTCAGACTTGAACACTATTGATACTCTGCCTGCCCTGCAGTTGACAGTGACCTTCTGTCTTGTGATTCAGAGAAGGGGACTGAAGATGGGATACATAATATGTCCCCATTTGTATCTAAGTGGTAAACAAACACGGACGTCCTCAAACATTAATACAAGAAAGTAGTTCATTCAGTTTGATGCAATTCTGATCAGAAAGCAAAACAAGCTAACAAGTTTGTCTTCATAGTACCATTTGTGAAATTTTAATAAACTGAGATTGAAGTCTGATTTCTCCTTCCTCACCAGAGAGTCTGAACAACTGGAGGAAGAGGAATTAAGCTGAGCCATTCTTATCAAAAGGTTCCTCCTAAGGTTGATCCAGCTCAACAAGGGTTGGAATGGTATGTTAGTTTGCTTGGAATGCCACATCAAAGTATCCTGGGCTGGATGGTTTAAACAACAATTTATCTGATTTTATTTTATTTTATTAATTTTTAGCCTGGGTCTCCCTCACTCTGTTGTCCAGGCTGCAGTACCGTGACATCATCTTGACTCATCACAACCAAAAAATGCTAAGCTCAAGTTATCCTCCCTCTTTGGTCTCCTGAGTAGCTGGGAGTACAGGTGCACACCATCATGTCTGCTTAAGTCTTTTTTTTTTTTTGTAGAGATGAGTGCTCCTTATGTTGTCTAGGCTAGTTTGGCACTCCTGGGTTCAAGAAATTTTCCTGCCTTAGCCTCCCAAATTGCTGACATTACAAGCATGAGCCACCACTCCTGCCTCAAAATTTATTTTCACATTTTTGGAGGCTGAAAACGCCAGGATGAAGATATAGCACGGTTTATTTTCTTATGAGGGTCGTCTTCCTGGCTTTCAGATTATGACTTTTTTGCTGTGTTCTCAAATGGCTTTCCCTTGGTGTCTGTGTGTGAGGATACAGAGAGCTCTCTGTCTCTTAAAAGGACATTTGTTCTAAAGAATTAGTGTCACACCCTCGTGACCTTATTTACTCTTAATTGCATTCCTTTAGTCCTACCTCCAAATTCAACACTGGGGGCTAGAATTTCAACATTTGAATTTGGCAGACACAATTCAGTCCAAGGCAGATGGGCTTTGGAGAACACAACCAAAGCAGCAGGGAGGGACAAGACCAAGTTTCCAGTCTCAGAGCACAGAACATGGAGCAGGCTTTCCTACAACTCACCACACTTTCAGCCCTTCCTCTAGTGTTCCTGGTCACATCACAGACACCATAAAGTCTTGGGTCTCCTGGCCGATAATGGAACAGTATCTTTCTTGGTAATTTCTCTAGGTGTTTCTAAGATCAGGACACTCTCTTTTATTAACTGTGGTGTTGTTCTGCCATCTAATGATATATCCATGCCATAGCAACTTGTAGGATATGGGTTCCTGATGAGTCTTTACTTAGTCTTTTCATTCTCTTTCATGAAACTGATCCTATTACATTCAACAGTAGGCTAGATTCTGTACAGTATTCAAAATGATTCCTCACATCAATAATATAGTCATCTAGAGAGGACAAAGGACTAGCAGGCAACCAAGGATTCAGAAAATATGTTCGTCTCAAGACATTTAAGGTTTACAAACTGTGGTTTATATGAGATGCCAAAGATATGGTTTTGGGGAAAGGTTCTTGTGGAAACCCATAGGGAACAATGAGAGGGGTTAGGGAGGGAAACTGAAGACTCCTAGTCTGAATCTGTCAGTCTCATTCCTTCCATCCTTGGAATTATTCCAGAATGGATAGCGAGGAACACAGCATCTATACCAGCCTGGGAAGCATCCACGGTGACCTAGGCTCCTGGAGCAACAGTTGGTGAGGTTTGTGCTGTGAGCTGTAACACTAAAAATGTTCAAATGAATCTTTTATACCAATATTGTGCAGTAGGATTTTCTGGAGTGATAAAAAAATTCTATATTTGAGCTGTGTGATATGGTAGCCACATATGACAATTGAACCCTTGAACTTTAACTGGCATAACTACATCATTAAGTTTTAATTTATACAGTCAATTGTGGCTAGTATTGGTCACATAAAACAGCACAGTATTAGCAGTAATAATCATAAATATCACTAGGACAGCAAATATGCTAATTATCAACTGTAAAGTCTATCCCAGGGCCATTGCAATTGTGGTAGACATCACCTCCTGGTTGCTGATGGTGATGGTGAACTCAGCTGGACCCACCACCACTGATCAGTGAAGAGACTCTGGACCATAATATAAAAACCAAGGAAATGAGTTGTTTCAGTTGTCTAATTATTTGTCAGAACCATTTCAGGTAGACCTTCCCTTTAGCACCCTTGACACATTTCCTGGCACTGAACGGGAGGGATAATGACTCTTGCCATATAAGATAAATCTCACCTATTACAAAGATGAGTTTTTATAAGGAAGGTCTCAGGATCTGAATGGAAAAACAAAATGACCCTTTTCTGTTTTTCTTAGGACTTTGTCACAGACTCCCCACCAACTTCTTCCTTTCCCTTGTCTCCCTCATATAACAACCTAGTTTCTCTTAGAGCTTAAGAAATATTTGCATGTTTTATTTTCATCTCCTAATGCATTTTTTAACAGGATGCAAGGACTCTGCCTGTCTTTAGTTTCCTTCTGCCCAGGCTCAGACCCTCTGAATGTCAGCACCAATGATTGTTGTCTTTCCTCATTAGCATGGACCTACTGTCCTAACCTTCTCACTCCTTCATTCTAAATATGCTTTACCATAACATCCACATGTGCCAATGTCATATGAAATAATGACCTGAAACATAAAGCAAGGGAAAAGATTGGCTCAAAATAAAGAATGAAGTATGGTTTTGCACACTAAACACCAGGCAGAAGATTAGGAGACCGATCCTAGAGCAGCCACTGTCAATGATGTCATCACCTTAGGTATCTCAGGACATAGTCTTGGCATGTGTGAAAGATTTCGAGTCACACTGTCACACTCCCCTATGGGCCAAAGTGATTTCCCTTGTCCTCTAGTCTCCAGATGCTTCTAAGTATTTGATGGTGGTCACACATTTATTCAAGAACATTTGAATTCTGATATGTCTGAACCTTCCCTGTTACCTGAATGAACATGGCCAGATTCTCAGAACGATTTTTATAGGGACTCACTCCTTCCTGTGTCTAAAGCAACCTTCAGAGTTTCAGGGATGTCCTGACTAGAAACGATAAAGAGTCTGTTCTCTTCAGTTTCTCTCAGCATTCTAAAACCCTGAACTAAGAAAATACTTTACTGATATTGTTCAGAGGAGAAAGGAGGTAGTTTCCATATGCTTTCTACATGGTTCAAGCCATTGTTTCGGGATATGTACAGTTAGGAATGTGTGTTATTTTTTAGTGTGTCCTGAATCAGGTCATTGCTGGGATCCTGGATAAGGTAGACTTTATTTAATATAGTTCTGGCATCATCAGCTGAACCTCAGACATAGGTATCAGTTGTTTCTTGTGTACCTAGGTCCTGACCTTTCCTTATATAAAGAGTTATAATGTTCTCATGTGCAAAGAGAGATCCCCTAAAAATTCTAAAATCATCTTTTGGAGGGACAGTCCTTGCAGTACAGGCTTCCCTCACTAGGTATTCTAGGAACCCATCAGCAGCAGTTTACCAGCTAATACTGTTGTGAGAAGATGTGTTCGAATTCAGTAAATATTTTTGGAGACACTTTCAATGCATTTTCCCATTTAACCATGGGTGATTTATCAGTGTACCTCCCCATAATGTGCTGAGTGTTCAGTAGTCTTTGACCTAAAACAGCCATACCTCACCCTCCCTATTCACCTGATCTCTCCATGATCTACTTTTTTTTTCCCTGAATGAAAAAAGTTCTGAAAGGGAAATAATTGTTATGTCGATGTGGAAGAAGTGAAACAGAAGATGGCAGAAACAATAAAAGGCATCAAAATTTATGAGTTCAAAAACTGTTTTGGGCAGTGGAAAAAGCGTCTTGATAGGTATATTGCATTAAACAAAGTATTTTCAAGGTGCCTGGAGTTTAAACATGTAGGAATAAATTCACAATTTTTTAATAAATAAATTCCAGGTTCTTTTGGGTTCCCCCTTGTATGTGTTGTTCATATCCTCTAAAATATATAATTCATAAAAATACAGAACCATTTATTTTTAACAGATTTTTCTGTTCATATATGAGCCTAGAAATGTACAAGGAATATGGGATTAGCAGGTCCACTTCCTTATCTCATTAGGAGGCCTAAGACATATATTTTTAAAAAATTTTTCTTTGTGTGTGCATGTGTGCATGTGTGTGAATGTGTGTGTATGCGTGTGTATGTGTGTGTGTCACACTCTGTCACCCAAACTGACTCACAGTGCAAAATCATGGCTCACTGCAGACTCAACGTCTTGGAAACCTGGTGATCCTTCTACCTCAACCTTCCAAGTAACTAGGAGTGTAGGTGCAGGCCACCATGCTCAGCTAATGTATCTTTTCCTTCCTTCCTTCCTTCCTTCCTTCCTTCCTTCCTTCCTTCCTTCCTTCCTTCCTTCCTCTCTCTCTCTTTCTTTCTTTCTTAGAGATGAGGTCTTGCTTTGTTCCCTAAACTGGTCTTATAATCTTGGGTTCAAGCAATTCTTTATCTTTGACTTCTCAAAGTGCTGAAAATACAGGTTTGAGATGCCCATGCCTGGCCTATACTGTGTCTAGCCTACTTTCTGAATTTAAAACAGTAAGAGAGGCAATTAACTGAAATGGGAAATGAAAGCCATATCACTGAAGTGGCAAGTGCCATACAGAGGAAAATTGCCTTACTGGAATTAAACATAAGAGAAAAATAAAGCACAGTATTCCCAAGAAATATGGATAAAACAATATAGGTTCAATAACTGTGTAAAGACTACCACCTGATCACTCGAGTTATTTACATTCTGAGGACAAAGAAGTTGGGTGTCAGAAGACTTGATCATCTGGTGAATTAGATTTATCTACAAATTCAATGATTCAGACATCTCAGGTATCTTCATTGCATTTTCAAGTGTGAGTAGTCATTGTATAAGTCAGGATTCTTCAGGGAAGCAAAACCAACATTAGATTTATTTTAACGACTTGGCTCATGCTAGGAGACTGAAGAATCATAAGATCTGCAGCTGGAAAGCAATAAACCCAGAAAAACTAATGATTAGTTTCAGTCTGAAAGTCAATAGACTCAAGATCCAGGAAGACCTAATGTTTCAGTTCAAGTCCTTAGATAGAAAAACAAACAATGACAACAAAACTATGTTCCAGCTCATATAGTCAGGATGCAGCAATAGCCTATTATTTATAAGAAGTTCATAAATTTTGGTCTACATATTTCTACTTAGTGAGGGCCACCCACATTAGAAAAGGCAATCTCCAATCATTAAATGAGTACCCACCACTCCAATTTCTATCATTGTGCCTCCCCCAAATGTTTCCCAAATATTTCTGACCCCAAAATATTTCTGGTCCCAAAATATTTCCAGCCATATCCTAGAAGAGGTTCACAAGTAGGTTTAGGAAAAATTTCCTAAATATTTTCAGCCTGGCTCCTCATTAGCATGTTGCCCTCACACTTCTACTGCACATGATTTCTGGCAATTTCTGGTTACCACTGAGGCCCTCATTCAGGCCTTTGAAGGCATTTGGCTGTTCCCTTTCTGTTCTCTTAAGACTGAAAACCAAGCCATGGTTTTCCCAAGGCACATGCAATCCATTTGTAGTGTTTAGTACACATTTAGTACAGCTTCAGTTAAATCAAGACACATCACAAAAAGGAGTGGACACCTGCTGCTAGATGTGGCTTCTCTTGTAGTTCAACACCATTTTCATTGATTCTCACCTGAACTCAACTTTCTTCTTTTTTTGATCCCCTTCTCAGAAAGCCCTGTATGGTCAAACTTAAGTTCACACCCCACCAACCTCAGAATTGTGTGTTTGTAATTTGGGGCAAGGACTGTGGCTACAATAGCCTAAGTTAGGACTGCAGTTCATCCTTGCCTAGTTTTGTGACCTTGACTATACCATTTCACCTCTCTCCCCTTCTGCCTCCCCATCTATAAAATCCTCTTCATGGGCTGATGAAATATTAGCCATTAACTGTATGCTATGCTTTAATAGTAACTGATAAAGGTAAATGTTACAACAAGGGTAAGTTATTATTATCACTATAATGTAAGCTCTAAAAGTGGAGTTTTGTTGCTTTTGTTTGTATACAACTATAAAGATTTTTGGCTACATAATCAACAACTATTTGAAGGAATAGTATTCAGACCTAAAGACCTCTTTCTCTGTTCACTGAACAACAGCATTCTCCTTACATTTTTAATTTTGATAACATATGCATAGCATAAATTTTAACATCAGCAACTATCTCCAGAGCTTTGTTTATTTTCACTTTTTTTATTCATTAAGCAATAACTCTCTACTGCCCTCTTTTTCCAGTTCCCACAACCAAAATTCTACTTGCTATCTCTATAGATTTGTCTATTCTTGGTACCTCTTATAAATGAAATATTTTAGGAAATTTCCTATTGTGACTGGTCTTTTAGAATTTCACATAATGTCATTGGTTTTCATTCATGTTGTAGCATGTGTCAGGTTTACCTTCCTCTTAAAGCTTAATAATGTTCCTTTTTATGTACATATTGCATTCATTAGTCTATTTTTTAATGAAAACTTGGGTCACATTCACCTTTTGGATATTGTAAAATAATGCTTCTATGAATAGTGGTGTACGAAAGTATTTTCAAATTTTAGCTTTCACATTTCTTGGGTCTACACACAGAGATGATATTTTAAGATTGCATAAAAATTCTAGGTTTAAATTGTGTGTGTGTGTGTGTGTGTGTGTCTCACTTTGTTACCCAGGCTGAAATTCAGTGGCACAATCACAGCTCACTGCAGCCTCAACCTCCCTCTGGACTAAAGTGTTCCTCCCATCTCAGCCTCCCAAGTAGGTGGAACTACAGGGTGTCATCACCATGTCTGGCTATTTTTACATTTTTTGTAGAGATAGACTCTCGTTATTTAGTCTGTCACCACAGACTCCTAGCTTAAAGTGATCTTCTTGCTTCACCCTCCCAAAGTTCTGGGATTATAGGCATGAGCTGCCAATCCCAGCCTGATAATTATGTTTAAAATTATGAGAAGTATCATACTGGTTACCACAGTACTTATATCATTATACATTTTCACAGCAGTTTACCAGGTTTACAAGCAATTCACATCCTACCTAAGATTTGTTATTTTTTGTTATTTTTAATTAAATCAATTCTAATGTGTATGAATTGGCATCTTTTTGTGATTTTAATTTACATCTATCAAGTTATTATTGATGTTGTATACACATTATTATTGATGTTGCTCTTGTTTGACCTCCTTTTGGGTTCTGGTGGAAACAGATCTCATGTCTTCCAATACTAGACCTGGTCCACCCCAAATAGCAGGTGATTTGCATGGGAGCAACAAAGTGTGATGCAACAAGTATAACCTCAGTGCAAGCTGCCCTACAACACAATTAACCATCTGAACATCATTGACACTTAGAGAACTCTCCTCAAAAATAGAATGATTTTCTAAGAAAGACTAGACTGTGATTCACAAGAAATCTCAATTTTAAAATCTCAAAAATTTTATCAAACAATATACAGTAGATTTCTCCAAGAACAAGGAGTAATAAAATTATCAAAAAAATCCAAATATGTGAAACCAAGTAGCACACTAGTAAGTAAAATGTCGATGAATAAGTAAGATGGGGAATTAGAAAGTATTTTGAGCTGAAAGGAAACATAATGGATCAAACTTTGCTGAATCAAAAAAGTAGTAAATTTATAAACCTAGATTTGTAGCACAAAATATGTAGATTAGCAGCTCAAATGATACTCTCAGGTTTGATGTTGACATACCAAAGAAGAGTGATAAAATATACATATACCAAAAAAGGATTTGTTATAGGATATTCACATCCACAATACTATTTAGACAATATTATTATGTGGTGTACATATCTGAGACTCCCATGAGCTTGCTCAAAAGCCAAAACTCATGCAGTGTAGGCAACTTAACATTCTTCTGATGGTTCATGAGAGTAATGTTATATTGGCAAAGGAAGGAAGAAGTACTCTGAAGGTCACGCAGCAGAGATGATGTCAGGACACCCTAGAGTCCCATCTCAATGACACGATTGAGTTTTCCTGCAGCTATAAAATCAGCAGAGAAATTTAGTAATTGCTCCAGCAAGTACAAGGCAGCAACTCCCAGAAGGGTCTGTAGGGAGTGAGTGCCTTAAGTGAGAAGGAAGGGAGAGACTCTGGGAGACCAACAATCAGGGATCTAATTGTTCCAAATGTCCTGGAGTGTCCTGGCCTCTGTCCACACAGATGAGGTGCCTGTGATGGTGACTGAGGCCTCAGGGCCTCTTCCTCAAGGTTTCTCTAGTCATCTCTACACGACCTCACCTGGTGGATTGGTCCTCCTGCGACACTGAGAAGCAAAGCTTCCTTGGGAGATTTATGTTTGGGTCATCACATTGTGCAGTGTCCTGCTCACAGCAGCATCTTCACCTCTGGGAGAAGGAAAACCTTATCCTAAGGATGTGTTGCAAATGTATAGAAGAATTTTTGAAGACATTGGAAAAAGAAGTCATGTCTTGCCAACAATCAGGGGTCTAATTGTTCCAAATGCCCAGAATGAAGCATCACCAACTGTCACTGCAGTGAGTTTTGAGATTGCTAACACATGAGAAGCTATTATCTCTTAATTACTTTGCATCACTTATAGAATTGAGAGCACCAGTCGGGTACAAGTAAAGAACTGAGCATACTTCTATAAAGTCACTTTTGCTGATGCTTACAGTCCTCTGTACTGAGCAAAAGTCCTCCAATGGCACCTTTTTTGAGGGGAAGCAACCAGCAACTCCATAATGAGCTTGCAGGATCAAGCATGTGCTTGTCCAAATCCCATCTCTCATAAACAGATTGGAGGAGGTCCAGTTAGCAGTGGTTCACAGGTTGTTTCTAAATTTTTCGGACAACCATCCTAGCCATACCCAGAGACTTCCTTTGCATCTCTAACAATTGCTTCCACAAATTATGTCATTCACTTAGAGAACTGTTCATTCTGTTTTTTGACTTTAGCACTATCCAATGAAGAATACAGCAAAGGAAAAAAACCAGTAATGATTTTCAGGCCCCACTGTGTAAGAACTATGACTCTGGCAGTTTGTGACTGAGCCTATGCTGGCTGACACACTGGCCAACTTCAATTTTGGGTGTCCCTGCCTCTGTGACATGTGGGTATGGGTGCAACCACTAACCAACACAGCTGGAAAGGAACCTCCAACAGGTTTCTTCATTTTCTAGCCAGAGGCTGAGGAGGCAAGAGTACCATAATTTGTTCACTAGACATGGCCATCATCAGAGGCCTAACACAAGAGAGGGTTCCTTGATGTACACACTAGCTTTTAAGAATGACCTAATGGCATTCTGTAGTTCTTATAAGATCTGACAATTAAGTTTGTGAACTCATTCCAGAAAAAATCCTCCATACCTCATTACTGAATATCACTATGTTCACCTTCAAGTACTCCCCTTGGGAAGCTATGCACAGACACCAGCATAATCTACATGTCAAAGCAATTTTGGAACTTTTTTTCTGGACTGGACATCAGAGCTGTCATCATATTATACTTGATGTCATGAATGTGATTAAAATATCTTTCTTTCAATATTTCCTTTTTCTTTGGTTAAAGAAAAAAGTCATTGAGGGTCAGATCAGATGAGTAGAGGGATTTTCCAACGCAGTTATTTGTTTACTGGCTAAAAACTCCCTCACAGACAGTACTGTGTGAACTGGTGCATTATCATGATACAAGAGCTCCTTTGGGGTCATTTTTGCACACCTTTTCTCATTGCAAGATTTTCAGTTAAGATTTTTCCAACTGTTTCTCTATTGATGGTTATTTGTCCAGCTATGCTTCTCACAGTGAACCGACAATTTTGATGCACCATTTCACAAATTTTTGCAATGTTTTTGTCAGTTCTGGTTGTTACTGGCTGTGCTGAATTCTCTCCATCATTGATGCTTTCTCCCCCTTTAGAAAATTATTTAATCCATTTGTATATTGCAATTTTTTCATGGCATTATCCCTATGAAATTGGACTAATACATACCTGATTTCACTTCCACTCTTGCCAAGTTTAGCAAGAAAGGTAATGTTTGTTTATTGCTCTAATTCAGACAGCCCTCTTCTTGTGATGACAGCTCTGATGACCATTCCAGAAAAAGAATTCCAAAATTGCTTTGATAAGTGGACTAGGTACAGGTGTCAGTGAATAGCTTCCCAAGGGAAATACTTCAAAGGCGACTGTAGTGATATTTACATTTATGGTTTTGCGAATGTTGAATCAGCCTTGCATCCCAGGAATGAAGCCTACTTGGTCATGATGGATGATTTTTGAGATGTATTGTTGAATTCGGTTTGTTAGGATCTTGTTGTGAATTTTAGCATCTATGTTCATCAAAGATATTGACCTGTAGTTCTCTTTCTTTGTTGAATCTTTACCTGGCTTGGGTATCAATGTGATGTTTGGCTTTGTAAAATGATTTGGGGAGAGGTCCATCTTTCTCAATCGCCTGGAATACATTCGGTAGAATTGGTATAAGCTTCTCCTTAAATGTCTTGCAGAATTCTGCTGGAAAGCCATCTGGTCCAGGGCTTTTTTTTTTATTTTTGTAGGTAGTTTTCTTATTACATAGTCAATTTCCTTGATTTATACTGGTCTATTTAGGGTCTCAATTTCTTCTTGTTTCAGCCTAGGAAAGTTGTGTGATGACAGAAAGTTCTCCATTTTCTTGAGGTTTTCCAGTTTGTTTCCATAAAAGTGTACATAGTAGTCTCTAATGATCTTTCGTATTTCTTCAGGGTCAGATGTGACTTCATCTTTTGTGTTTCTGATTGTGCTTATTTGGTCTATTTCTCTCCTTTTCTTGGTCAGTCTTGCTAGGAGACCATTGATCTTGTTTATCCTTTTGAAGAACAAGCTTTTTGTTTCATTGATTTTTTTTGTATTATCTTTTTGTCTTCTATGTCCTGGATTTGGGCTTTTATTTTGGTGATCCAGAATCTTCTGCTGAAATTAGGGGTTTTGTGGTCTTGCTTTTCCAGCTTCCTTGGGTGGCTTGTTAGGCTGTTAATTTGTGATCCTTCCATTTTCTTCATGTGCGTTTGTAGGGATATAAATTCTCCACTTACTGCAGCTTTCATGGTGTTCCAGAGATTTTGGTAAGATGATTCTTCATTTTCACTTGTTTCCAGGGATTCTTTAACCTCTGTTTTGATTTCATCATTGACTCAGGAGTTGTTTAGCATCATGCTGTTTATTGTCCATGTCTTTGTGGGTTTGGGAGGGACCTTACTGATGTTAATGTTTATTGTTATTCTACTGTGGTCCGAGAAGGTGCATGGTAAAATTTCAGTCCTTTTAAATTTGCTTATGCTTGATTTATGGCCAAGTATGTGGTCGATCTTAGAGTGTGTTCCATGTGGTGATGAGTAGAATGTGTATTCTGTGGTCTTTGGATAGAGGGTTCTGTAGATATCAATTAAGTCCATTTGATCAAGAGTCATGTTGAAGTTTCAGATATTGTTGCTGATTTTTTGTCCTGATGATCTGTCTAGGGTTGTGAGTGGGGTATTAAAGCCCCCAGCTATGATGGTATTGGAGTCAATGTCTGTTTTTAGTTTATCTAGGAGCTGCTTCATGAAAGTCAGTGCTCCTATGTTCGGTGCATATATGTTTAGGATGGATATTTCTTGTTGATGGATTAAACCTTTTATCATTATGTAGTGGCCTTCTGTATCTTTTTTTATTTTTGATAACTTAAAGGGTATTTTGTCTGAGATTAAGATCGCTACTCCTCCTTTCTTTTGTGTTCCATTCACCTGAAAATTTGTTTCCCATCCTCTTACTTTGAGTCTGTGAGTGTCCTTTCTAGTGAGGTGAGTCTCTTGAAGACAATAGATTGTTGCCTGGTGATATTTTATCCATTTTTCTGTTCTATGTCTTTTCAGTGGTGCACTTAGTCTGTTCACATTCAAACTAATTATTGAAATGTGAGAGTTGATTCCTACCATAATGTTCTTACAGAGTTGTTGTTGTTCGTCCTGTTTGTGTGTTGTCTTTCTTTTGGTTTTAAAGTTGGATCATGTGTGTTTTTAATCTTTTGCCTGTACTCTTGTGAAGAACGTTGTTGTTCTTTTTTCCTTTGCTTCTATGTTCAATACTTTCTTAAGTGTTCCTTGTAGACGTGGTCTGGTGGCAGCGTAGTTCCTTAGGGATTGGATATCTGGGAACGATTTCAATTCTCCCTCACTGATGAAGCTTAGCTTGGCTGGGTAGGTTATTCTCGGTTGAAGTTGTTTATCTTTTAGTACTTTGAAGATAGGTTCCAAGCTCTCCTAGCCTGGAGGGTTTCTGTAGATAAATCTGCTGCTATTCTAATTGGTCTTCCCTGGTACAGAGTCTGACCTTTTTCTCTTGCAGCCTTTAGGATTTTTTCTTTTATACCTACTTTGTTTAGGCAAATTATTATGTGTCTGGGAGTTGGCCTTCTCATTTGTTGTCTTGCAGGGGTTCTCTGAATCTCTTGTGTTTGAATCTTTTCATCCTTGATGAGATGAGGGAAGTTTTCTTGAATGATTTCATGAAATGTTTGTTCCAATGTGGCCTCTGTTTCTCTCTCTGCCTCAGGAAAGCCAATTATTCTTAGTTTCGGTCTCTTGAAGTGACCATTCATGTCTTGAAGGTTTTTTTCTGTCTTTTTTGAGCTTCTTTTCTATGTTTTTGACAGTTTGGGTTAGTTCTGTGTTTTGGTCTTCGAGCTCTGAGATTCTTTCTTCTGCTTGGCTAATTCTGCTTTCCATGCTCTTTAGTTTGATATTTATTTCCATCATAGTATTCTTTACTGCTGCTATTACTGACATCAGCTCCTTCCTATTTTCTTCTTGTCTCTCAATTTTTTAAATTCTGTCTGTTAATGTCTTGATGTCTGAGTTTGTTGCATGTGACCAGTCATTCTGAGGGCTCTTCATTGTTTGTGTTCTGGAGTCTGTTTTCTCAGTGTCTGATCTCCCATGGGTCTGTGTGAGACTTATATTCTTCTTTTGGTTTTTCTTCATTTTTGCATTTTTTCCCTCCCTCCTTGTTCCTTACCCTCCATGTCACCGTCTTCTTTAATTCTGTTATTCAGTGGTAGAGCGATTGCTTTTACTTCTGTTTGTTCAGTCTCCTATTCTTCTTATGTATGCCCTCTTACTTTGTTCAATTCTGGAGTTGCACTGTAGGTTGGGGGTGATTCTTTTTGCAGTTTTGAGATTTACTTAAGGGGGAAGCTGTGATTCAAAATCTATCTGCAGGTCCTGGTATCCACTGACAGGTGTATGTATAATCTGTGACCCACTTCCCACTGCCTTGTAATCTGTTCATGCAGTGGGGCTGTAGGTTTACTCCCTGAAATAAATGAGGTTAGCAGAGGGAAGAGAATGGAGCATACAATGGGGGTGTTGGAGAGAGAGTGGAGTACAGGAGGAAACATACGAGTGTATCAAGAAATGTAGAGAGAGAGACCTAGACTGAAACAGATAAAAATAATAGACCATGGCTACAGACTAACCAACTCCCATACATAAAAAATTAAAAGTACAATGAGGCTAACATACAAGCTAACCAACCAACTTATAGGTGTGCTGCTCTTCTATACAAAGATATAGTTTACAGAGAGGAGAAAAGAGATGAAAAGGAAGAGGAAAAAAGGAACAGA
Source organism: Carlito syrichta (assembly GCF_000164805.1). NCBI lineage: Eukaryota > Metazoa > Chordata > Mammalia > Primates > Tarsiidae > Carlito > Carlito syrichta. The sequence goes on along the minus strand of NW_007245825.1, from coordinate 217,104 downwards.
ACAATAGGAATAGAATCAAGTCATTAAACTAACAGAACCAATCGAGCACACTCTGAGACTTTTCGTTTAAGTCCAATGTCCTTTCACCTCTGATTTCTAGCTGTCTTCTCAAGTTGGTAAATTAGTTCACAGTTGGGGTTAGTTGCCCCTGGCCTACTGTGAAGGATAGTTCAGATCACCCTCAGTTCACCCCTGAAATCTGGCCTGGTTCTGTTTTTCAAACTTGTTTCTCCCATTTTGGTGTTGTTACCTTGAATCGCCAGCAAGTAGTGCTATCTCAGCTGCTCGCCCCAGAGTGGGTGGAGCCATACAAGAGTTGGGCAAAGGCTGGAGATAGAATCCTGCCTCAGGACACATGGGTGGAGACCCATGACCTGCAGGACATCAAGGTGGCAGCAGAGGTGGCAGCGATCCCAGCAGATCTTGCCTGCAGGGGCTTCAAGGACTGAAGTCATGGATCGCCTCAGGCACGGGTGGCACGATGCACTATGGCTGCCACGGAGTCCGCGGTGGCACCAGTGGCTGCTGTGTCTGCAGCTGCAGTGGCTGTCCAGACTGCTGCGATGCCCCAGCAGTGGCAATGGCCGGGCTGCATGTGAAGAGCAGGCTGCCAACATTGGGCTCCGCAGCCCCCGGGAGAGAGCCAGAGACCCTCTGCATTCTCCTTTGCATAGGGTCTCATAGACCAGGCTGCCCCATTGCCAGCTTGCCAGAAGTCCTCAGAAGTAATTTTGTTTTGTTTTGTTTTGTTTTTTGAGTTGGAGTCTCATTCTGTCACCCAGACTGGAGTGCAGTGGCTGCTCCCAGCCACCACAGCCTCGACCTGCGGGGCTCCAGCGATCCTTCTGCCTCAGCCTTTGGAGTAACCAGAATTACAAGCACATACTACCACGCCCGGCTAGTTTTTGATTTATTGTAGAGATGAGGTCTCACTGCCCAGGCCAGTCTCGAACCTGCAGGCTCAGGCAATCCACTCACCTCAGCCTCCCAAAGGCATAGGATTACAGGCTGAGCCACCAAGCCCGACTAGAAGTAAATTTTTAAAAACACCAAAATGCTCATCATATTTAGTCCAGAAATCCAAAATTCTTAAAGTGATTTACATGTTCTGGCTCTTTCTCCATCACAAGATTAATTTGCATCTCTCTCCTGCACATGCCCCATGATGAGAAGCAAATACACTGGAAGATTTTTGACTCAGAAGCACTCTTGCTTCCTTTTGACCTGGGTTCAACTTACTCTTTCAGTATAATTGTCCCAGAATTCCCTATGTCAGAGACACCATTTAATTATTAAACATTCTATATTTTTTTCTACTAGTATATTTCAGGATTGTAATTAGTTAGCCATTTATGTATTGATTTAATGTCCATTGCTGTCTATCATGGTTGCCAAGAATGGTTGTTCAGGATGTATACTACCCAGAGGAGGAAACAGAGAAGGGAAGTCTGCTGTTTCCTCACTTTACCCTATATTTAGGATGCACCTGTTTGGAGGAAGGGATGCCTTTTCCTATTTGTCATAAGGCACTATATGGGCTCACAATGGTACTGTCCTGCCAACTCTATTAGTGCAAAAATTATGTCTTTCTGACTCATCACTGTATCATCCCACACCAAACACAGATTTAGAACATAGTAAGTAACCAATAAATATGTGTGAAACAAATGACTGAATAATTTAACCACTGAGAAAATGAATACTTAAAAAAAAAGTTTACAGAGCATTGAGGTCTTCCACACAGTGGGCCCTGCTTTGAGGTCGGTGGCTGCATGGGGTGTGAGGTTCTGTGGACTGTGGCGGTGGGGAGTACCCACTTTGCAGTCCGCCATCATCTCTGCATGGGCTCAAGCTCGTCTGTCTGCAGAGGCTCACGGGGCCTGGTTTTGCAGTCTATGGTGGCTCAGGTTGCGCAGCTCCGTGGTTGGAGCGATGCAGAAAGCCAGGCTGGACAGTTGGCTGAAGTGCGGGTGCAGTGCCAGCACCGTGGAAGTCACCTACGTGGGTGGGGTCTTCAGCTCAGAGAGCCTGGTTTCGCAGTCGGTGGATGTGTGGGCTCAGTTGTCGGTGCAGTGGTCGGCGCAGTTGTCGGCTGCACTGGTGCCCCAATTCTGTGATTGTTGGAGTGGGGGTGCTCAGTGACATCATGGGGATCTGGTCTCTGAGGTCCGCTGACATGCAAAGCACTGGCTCCTGGTCCACATGGTGCGCAGGGCCGGCTCCGTGGTTGTCAAGCTCAGTAGGGGCTCCAACCCTTCCGTCTGTGGGTGTGTGTGCCCATGCGCACATGGAGGTGGGGATCCGGGAGGGTGTGTTACTGGCTCCACAGTCTTTGGTGCTGGGGTTCTGGCTTCTCGGTCTGCAAGGATGCAGAGAGCCAGGCCCTGTGTTCCAAGGTGGTGTGAGGAGCCCAGGTCCACTGTCTAAGGCTGCACTCGGATCAGGGTGCCATGGTCATGGCGCAGGAGTCTGAGTACACTTTCCATGATACAAAGTAGGGATCCTGGGTTCGAGGTCTGTGTTGGTGTGGAGGCCTGCTTTCTGGTTGTCAGTTTCACTGAGTCTCTGGTTCCTCTGTTTGCCGAGGAGTGTGGGTTCTGGCTTCCTGTTGGTGCAGGTGCAGGCGCCCCCATGTTTCCAGCTTTTGTGGACACAGAGAACACTTGCCGAACTGCAGGAAGTCAAAATAACTGGCCATACACATTTGTGTCCATCATGGTGAATGATTTTTTTTATACAATGCAAAAAGTATAGTCATTATGCACTTATCCTAATTTTAAATGGTGAATAATTTAACAGCCTGGTCTGTGACATTGACGTATAAAACCCAGGAATCCTATGTGAACTTTATTCTCCTTATTCCCAATAGGAACAAACTTGAGTTTATATAATTTTCTTTTTTGAGTTGGAGTCTCACTCTGTCACACAGACTGGAATGCAGTGGCCACTCCAGGCCACCGCAGCCTCGACCTGGTGGGCTCCGGTGATTCTTCCGCCTCAACTTTCCAAGTAGCTGGAACTAGAGGTGCGCACTACTACGCCCAGCTAATTTTTGATTTTTTTTTTTTTTTTGAGTTGGAGTCTCACTCTGTCACCCAGACTGGAGTGCAGTGGCCACTCCTGGCCACCACAGCCTCAACCTGCTGGGCTCCAGCTATCCTTCCACCTCAGCCTTCCAAGTAGCCAGAATTACAGGCATGCGCTACCACACCTGGCTGATTTTTTTTTTTTTTGATTTATTGTAGAGATGAGGTCTCACTGCCCAGGTGGGTCTCGAACCTGTGGGCTCAAGCAATCCACTCACCTCAGCCTCCCAAAGGCACGGGATTACTGGCTGAGCCACCGAGCCCAGCTTAATTTTTTATTTATTGTAGAGATGAGGTCTCATCAAGTTGCCTAGGCTGGTCTTGAACCCGCGGGCTCAGGCAATCCACTCACCTCAGCCTCCCAAAGCACAGGATTACAGTCTGAACCACCAAGCACAGCTAAATGAGTACATTTTAAAGTTTGTGTACTCTTGATAAAATTGTTGATATCCATTTCCACTGTAACCTAGAGATCAATCATAAAATAATGTCAGAAAGAAATTATTCTATCTATTCTGAAGTACGTCACCCTACCAATACATAAGAAGATTAATTACTATAGACATAAATTATTCATCTGGTAACTTTCTCTCTTAGAGCATGAAAAAATTACTCTGTGTACAAAAGAAATGTTATTCACTTCTCAGTTACAAGAAAAAAGTAAAGCAAGAAAAGTAATTTAAACATTTCTTGAAAAATGCAGCCATTAGGAATCTCCCCTCCTCATAGATGGTAACAGGCAATGCTTCAAAGGGAGGTATGTGCATTTTTATTTAGCAGAGATAGAATCTTCTGTTATTTCCCAATGGAGAAACATATGAGATTGATGTTCTGGAAGGGAGTGTAAAATAACACAAGCACATATTCTTTCTTTTTCATTTTTTTATTCCACATAGCTCTGCTTCCTATTTCTGAGGATGTCCTCATCCAGTCTCTCCTGTCAAGGGAGACTGTGCTAACAATCCTTTGCAGTCCCTAATTTGCTCTTGTTTCTATTCAAAGTTCTATATATGCTGGCACTGATGCAGAGAAAATGGAACACTTATACACTGTTGGTGGGAGTGTAAATTAGCACAAACTCTATGGAAAGTGGTATGGAGATTACTCAGAGAACTAAAAATAGATCTACTGTTTGATTCAGCAATCCCACTATTAGGTATCTAGGGATTACAAATTCACTGGTCACTCCTTCAACTCCTCTGGTGACTTTAATGTTCTCTCCCCCCTGACCCTCCAGATGGGAGAAGGGCAGACTAAGGTGGCTGTTGCATATTGAGAGTCTAACTGTGCCATACAGTATCTTCTTTTTGGTAAACAAACCTTTCCCAACCATCTTTTTGTCTGTGCTGTAAATGAAACTAGATTCTTAACCTTTTTTTTTTTAATCAATATTTTTTATTATGATGTTGTGGGGTACAGTTAAGGGTTCGGTATACAAATACATTTCATTCAGGCACCCTGTTGATAAGAGGTGTTTCCCCATCCCCAGGCAGATATTTGCTACCATTAATTCCATCTCCCTCCCCGCCATAGTTTCCCACTACTGTCAGTCATT
>NW_007245825.1:188456-212026 GCF_000164805.1 Carlito syrichta | reverse complement strand
GTTCTTCAGGATATATTCCCAGTAGGGGGATTGTGGGGTCATATGGGAGGTTGATATATAGAGCTTTTAGGAATCACCACACTGCCACTGCTTTCCACAGAGGTAACACTAGTTTACACTCCCACCAACAGTGTAGAAGTGTTTCCTTTCACCACACCCTCTCCTGCAGCTGCTATTTTTTGATCTGTTGATAATTGCCATTCTGGCTGGAGTTAGGTGGTTTCTCAGTGTGGTTTTGATTTGGATCTCCCTGATGATTAGTGAGGTTGAACATTTCTTCATGTGTCTGTTGGCTGCTCAGATGTCTTCCTTTGTGAAGTGTCTGTTCATATATTTTGCCCATTTTATAATGGGGTTGTTTGTTTTTTTTCTTTTCAGCTCATTTGAGTTCCTTGTAGATCCAAGATGTTAAGCCTTTGTCTGACCTGGTGTTGGCAAATACTTTTTCCCAGTCTGTAGGCTGACTCCGTGCTCTCTTCATGGTTTCTTTGGCTTTGCAGAAGCTCGTCAGTTTAATAAGGTCCCACTTTTCTATCTTTTCTCTTATGGCCTGTGGGTTTCAGGTTTTGTTCAGGAATTGGAGGCCAGTTCTGATTTCCATGAGGGTATGTCTTTCATTTTCTAAGGTTCTTATGGTTTGAGATTTTACATTTAGGTCTCTGTTCAATTTGGAGTTTACCTTTGTGCATGGGGATAGATAGGGGTCCTGTTTCAATCTTCTGCATGTGGTCAGCCAGTTTTCCCAGCACCATTTACTGAATAGGTTCTCCTCTCCCCAGTGGTAGGTGGTCGAGGCTTCGTCAAAGATGAGTTTGTTGACAAATTGAGGTTTTGCTTCTGGAATATCAATTCTGTTCCATTGATCTATATGCCTGTTCCTATACCAATACCAAGCTCTTTTGATGATTGTAGCTTTATAGTAAAGTTTGAAGTGTGGTAATGTGATATCACCTGCTTTGGTTTTTTTGCTGAGGATTACTCTGGCTATTCTTGAATGTTTGTGTTTCCATATGAATTCCTGTGTTGTTTTTTCTAGGTCTGAGAAGAATGCTGCTGGTCAGTTGATGGATATTGCATTTAATTTGTAGATTGCCTTAGGTAAGATGGACATCTTCACAATGTTGATTCTTCCAATCCATGAGCATGGGATATTTTTCCACTTGTTTGTGTCATCTTTGGTTTCTTTGAGCAGTGTTTTGTAGTTTTCATTGTAAAGGTCTTTCACTTCTCTGGTTAGGAAGATGCCAAGGTATTTCTTTTTTTTTTTTTTTTGTGGCTATTGTGAATGGAATTGTGTTTTTTTAATTTTGGTTTCTGTTTGTTTATTATTGGTGTAAAGAAATTTGATTGTCTTTTGCACATTTATTTTGTATCCTGAGACTTTGCCAAAGGCCTTTATCAGTGTAAGGAGGTTTTTGATAGATTCTCTTGGGTTTTCAAAGTACACAATCATATCATCTGCAAAGAGAGATAACTTGACTTCCTCTTTTCCTATTTGGATACCCCTGATTGCCTTCTCTTCTCTCATTGCTCGAGCCAGTACTTCCAATTCTATGTTGAACAGGAGGGGTGAGGTGGGCATCCTTTTCTTGTTTCAGTTTTCAGGGGAAATGGTTCCAATTTTTGTCCATTTCAGAGTATACTGGCTGTGGGTTTCTCATAGATGGCTTTTAGTATTTTGAAGTATGTTCCCCGTATGTCTAGATGTTCGAGGGTTTTTATCAAGAAGCAGTGCTGGATTTTATCAAAAGCTTTTTCTGCATCTAATGATATAATCATGTGGTTTTTGTTTTGACATCTGGTGATATATTTAATGACATTTATGGTTTTACAAATGTTGAACCAGTCTTGCATCCCAGGAATGAAGCCTACTTGATCATGATGGATGATTTTTGAGATGTATTGCTGAATCCGGTATGCTAGGATCTTTTTGAGAATTTTAGCATCTATGTTCATCAAAGATATTGGCCTGTAGTTCTCTTTCTTTGTTGAATCTTTACCTGGCTTGGGTATCAATGTAATGTTGACTTCGTAAAATGATTTGGGGAGAATTCCATCTTTTTCAATAACCTGGAATACCTTTAGTAGGATTGGTATCAGCTCCTCCTTAAATGTCTTGTAGAATTCTGCTGGAAAGTCATTTGGACCAGGCCTTTTTTTTTGTAGGTAGTTTTCTTATTATGTAATCAATTTCCTTGATTGTTATTGGTCTATTTAGGGTCTCAATTTCTTCTTGTTCCAACGTAGGTAGGTTGTGTGATGTCAGAAATTCCTCCATTTCCTTAAGGTTTTCAAGTTTGTTTCCATACAAGTGTACATAGTAGTCTCTAATGATCTTTTGTATTTCTTCAGGGTCAGATGTAACTTCATCTTTTGTGTTTCTGATTGTGCTTATTTGGGTTTTTTCTCTTTCTTTCATTGTCAGTCTAGCCAGGGGATCATTAATCTTATTTAACCTTTCAAAGAACCAGCTTTTTGTTTCATTGATGTCTTTGTATTATCTTTTTGTCTTCTATGTCCTGGATTTGGCTTTTATTTTGGTGATCTGAATTCTTCTGCTGAAATTAGGGTTTTTGTGGTCTTGCTTTTCCAGCTTCCTTACATGACTTTTTAGGCTGTTAATTTTTGCTCCTTCCATTTTCTTATGTGTGTTTGTAGAGATATAAGTTCCCCTCTTACTACAGCTTTTAAGGCATCCCAGAGATTTTGGTAAGATGTTTCTTCATTTTCATTTGTTTCCAGGTATCTTTTGATCTCTGTTTTGATTCCATCATTGAACCAGGAGTTAGCATCATGCTGTTTAGTTTCCATGTCTTTGTGGGTTTGGGGGGGACTTTGTTGGTTTCAATGTGTATTTTTATGCCATTGTGGTCTGAGAAGGTGCATGGTAGAATTTCGGTCCTTTTAAATTTGCTTATGCTTGATTTATGACCAATTATGTGGTAGATCTCAGAATACGTTCCATGCAGTGATGAGTAGAATGTGTATTCTGCCGTCTTTGGATGACGTGTTCTGTAGGTATCAATTAAGTCCATTTGGTCTAGAGTCACAGTGAGGTTCCAGATCTCCTTGCTGATTTTTTTCCCTGATGGTCTTTCTAGGGTTGTGATGGCGTATTAAAGTCCCCATTTATGATGGTGTTAGAGTCAATATCTTTCTTTGGTTTTCCTAGAAGTTGCTTTATTAAAGTTGGCACCCTTATGTTGGGTGCATATATGTTTAGGATAGATATTTCTTGTTGATGAGTGAACCTTTTATCATTATGTAGTTGCCCTCTGCATCTTTTTAAATTTTTGATAGCTTAAATGGTATTTTGTCTGAAATTAGGATCGTGATTCCCCCTTTCTTTTGTGTTCCATTCGCCTGAAAATTTGTTTCCCATTCTCTTACTTTGAGTCTGTGTGTGTCCTTTCTAGTGAGATGGGTCTCTTGAAGGCAGTATATTGTTGCCTGGTGATATTTTATCCATTTTGCCATTCTATGTCTTTTCAGTGGTGCGTTTAGTCCATTCACATTCAGGTTAATTACTGAAATGTGAGAGTTTGTCCCTATCATAGAGTTCTTATAGCGTTGTTGTTCTTCCACTTGGTTTTTTTTTGTGGTTTTTTTTGTCTTTCTTTTGGTTTTGGGGTTGTTTCATGTATATTTTTTTCTTTTCCCTGTACTCTTGTGGAGAACATTGTTCTTTTTTCCTGTTCTTCTGTGTTTAGTAATTTCTTAAGAGTTTCATGTAGAGGTGGTTTGATGGCAGCATAAGTTCTTAGGGATTGGATATCTGGGAAAGATTTTAATTATCCCTCATTGATGAAGCTTAACTTGGCCGGGTAGGTTATTCTTGGTTGAAATTGTTTATCCTTTAGGAGTTTGAAGATAGGGCTCCAAGCTCTCCTAGCCTGCAGGGTTTCTGTAGATAAATCTGCTGCTTTTCTGATTGATTTTCATGGTAGGTGATCTGGTCTTTTTCTCTAGCTGCCTTTAGGATTTTTTCTTTTATGCCTACTTTGTTTAGGTGAATTATTATGTGTCTAGGAGTTGGTCTCCTCATTTGTTATCTTGCAGGGGTTCTCTGAATCTCTTGTGTTTGAATTTTTGCATCCCTGATTAGATAAGGGAAGTTTTCTTGAATGATCTCAGGGAAAGTTTGTTCCAGTGTGGGCTCTGTCTCTCTCTCTGCCTCAGGAATGCCAATTACTCTTAGGTTAGGTCTCTTGAAGTAATCACTCATCTCTTGAAGGTTTTGTTCTGTCTTTCTGAGCTTGTTTTCTGTGTTTTTAAGAATTTGGTTTAGTTCTATATTTTGGTCCTCAAGCTCTGAGATTCTTCCTTCTGCTTGGGTAATTCTGCTTTTCATGTTATTTATTTCATTCACAGTATTACTGTTATCTCAGATATCAGCTACTCTCTAGTTCTTCTTGTGTCTCCTCAATTCTTTTTAGTCTCTCCATTAATGTCTTGATATCTAGGTTTGTAGTTTGAGACCCTTCATTCTGGGGGCTCTTCATTGTTTGCATTCCAAAGTCAGTTTTCTCAGTGTCTGACCTCCCAGGGGTCTGGGAGAGACTCATACTCTTCTTTTGGTTTTTCCTCATTTGGGTAGATTTTTTTTCTCTCTCCCCCTTTGCCTCCCCTTCTTTAATTCTGTTTTTGAGTGGAGGTGGGGTTGCTTTTATTTATCTTCTGCAATATCCTGTTCTTCCTTATGAGGGTCTTCTGGCATTGTTCACTTTTGAGGTTGGAGTGTAGGCTGCAATCTGTACTTTTTGCATTTTTGAGGTTTAATTGAGAGGGACGCTGTGGTTCAGAATGTATATGCTGATTCTAGCATCCACAAACAGGTGTATGAGCACACTAGAACCTATTTCCCTCTGCCTTACAATCTGTCCATTCAGCATTATGTAGTCTGGGTTCCTAGATTAAAATGGGAGTATAAAAGAGGAAAATAATGGAGGAATGGGGGGGTCAATAGGAAGTTACAGAGAGAGGAGTGAGAGGGAAAACAGACAAACATACCAACTATCAGGTGAGAAAGAGACACAAGGCTGGAAAGAAGTGAAAAAAGACACGTAAGAAAAATTCCCTAAAGAATACCAATAGCTACAAAAAGACAGACCAATATAATCTTGAAACAGTGTAAGTCAGAAAGCACACAACAAACATGTTCAAAATAAACAGTCAAAATGATAAAACATAAGTCACAATAAGAGATTAGACTAAAATCACTTCAGCTCTGATTTTCAGCCTCTCTCCTTTGTTTTTCATTGCAGTCAGCTAGATTTACTCACAGTTTGGGTTTGGCTGCCTGGGAGTTGCTTTTATCTGATTCAGCTTAGGCTTTGTCTCCTGTTTAGCAATATTACCTTAGGAACTGAGATGGAGTTTGTTGTAAGGTGGTCAGGGCAATGGAAATCTCTGCCTGGAGAAAGGCAGAGGCAGGTTCTTCTTTGTAGATCCCTTTCTCTCTGCTTGTCTGAGTCCCCAAGCTTGGGATCACACGTTGAGTGCCTCAGCCAGTGTGGGGCCGGAGCTCCAGAGCTCCAAAGCTCCAATGGTCTGGCAGTGAGTGGGAAGAGTGGCTCTGGGCCCCCCACAGGGTACTTAAGCCAGGAATGGGACCGGTGTCTCTGAGGGGTGGGCGCTCAGAGCCTCCCTGTGTGCCTGGCAGCTTGGTGCTGGGTGCTGGGTGAGAGACTATATAGCCAGGGAGCTAGCTGATACCCAAGACTCCCACACACGTGGTGGAACAGCAGCAGCAGGAGGGTCACAATATCTGGCCCTGCGTGGGACCGAAGGTCCCCAGGCTTCGGACCAGCACGGCTGGTGGTGGGTTGGGGGATGGGAGAAGAAAAGTAAGTGATTCTTAACATTTATAAAGCCTGTGTGGTATGAATTGGTGGCTCTGGCAATAGATTCCTTATAAACACTTAAGGTGGATTTTTCTTCATTCTATCTTACTTTTTATTTATTAATCTATTCTCCAGCATTATATATTGTGACTGGGTTATGAATGCCACACAGTTGTATTATTATTAAAATAGAGCATCTGATTTAATTTTTTGAACTTGTTTTGTGGGTAATATAGACAAAGAAAGCAACATTTTTATTCTCATGTAAAAACTGGCTTCAGTCAGCTCAAAATGAAGTGGGGTGCAAAACTAAATTTTATATGTAATATGATAATTTATTCACAACAAAAATTATGTTTTTACATTGTTAATTTAATACAATAATGTGTTACAAGCCTGGCTCGGTGGCTCAACCTGTAATCCCATGCTTTTGGGAGGCTGAAGTGAGTGAATAGCCCGAACCCATGGCTTCGAGACCAGCCTAGGCAGGCAAGACCTCATCTCTACAATAAAATCAAAAAATTAGCCAGGTGTGGTAGCACATGCCTGTAATTCTGGCTACTCAGAAGGCTGAGGCAGAAGGATCGCCAGAGCCCAGCAGGTCGAGGCTGCGGTGACTGGGAGCAGCCACTGCACTCCAGTCTGAGGAACAGAATGAGATGCCACCTCAAAAAAAATAATAAAAATAAGGTGTTACATAGGTATATAATTATACTTGGCTGTAAAGATTAATATAATTAAATTATAAAAAGCTTTTATGTCACATTTTGTACCATTTTGTAAGCATATATATATATATGTATATATATATATATTTATTTATTTATATATTTATTTGATTTGGAGTCTCATTCTGTCACCTAGACTGGAGTGCAGTGGCCACTCCTGGCCACCGCAATCTCAATCTGCTGAGCTCTGGTGATCCTTCTGCCTCAGCCTTCCAAGTAGTTGAAACTACAGGCACGCGCTACCATGCCTGGCTAATAATATTTTGATTTGCTGTAGAGATGAGGTCTCGCCAAGTTGCCCAGGTGGGTCTCGAACCCACAGGCTCAGGCACTCCACTCACCTCAGCCTCCCAAAGGCGCAGGATTACAGGCTGAACCACTGAGCCTGGCTAGCATATTTTATTTGAAGTAATTAAAACATCATGCATCACACAAACTATCATCACATACATTTATTTAATTACTGAGAGATTAAGGGATTTGGAAATCTTAAATATTTGGACATGATAATTAATGCTCCTTTCTCTCACTAGATATGTTATGAAAAACTTTATGTGGTCATTTTTTGACTCAATTGGACTGTAACCAGAAGGTATAAATACAATTGGAAAAACAAAATTTTTACTATGAGAATGTCTCTGCTTTGATCTTTATGATCAAATAACCAGATAGTTTTTTATCATAGAAATCAGATAAAACCAGTTTTTAAATAGATGGGTATGGTTATAAAGCAGAGGACTTCATATCAGTGCAGTGCTTTTGTTGTGTTTGGTGAATTTTTACACATATGTGTATATATTTATATATTTAATTCATACATATAACTTATGTATTTATACTCTGTTTTGTTGTATTCTATTTCACTATTTCAATTTATTCCAGTGCCTGAACTTCAGTATTATTTAATAAAATACATTCATATTTCACTTCCATTTTCAATAGAGATACTTACCTGTGAGACCTTTCATGGTAACACATTATTCTACAGCATTTTCAGTTTGAATGCCCCCAAATAATGTTTATACCATCTGAAAGATCTAATATAAAAATAAATAATGTCTCATGTTTTCATATGATTTATAAATCTCAGGACAGGCGTCATAGAACATACTTATCTCTAGGAAAGCTCTGTATTTCTTTTTTGTTTTGGTACTTACTGCTAAAACACCACCAAGTGTGTGGAAATGATTTTATGGTAGACATTGTTGATTGACTCCCAACAGTCACATCTCGATCCTTTTTCCCATAATACCTAGTCCCTGAAGAGTATTTTTTAAAATAAATAAATAAAACCAAGTGATTCCTTTCTCAGCGACCATTGCACTAAATACGGATCCCTGTTTTCCCCTTCTAGCTTATGAGGAATATGTACAGGGTATTTGGGAAAACTAGTCATTTTCAGATGGCCAAAGTGAGAGAGCCCTTCCCCTGCCCATCACCCCACTCACAGCTCCCTGCTCTGAATATACATAATGGCACACAAAGCTACTTTGCTGATCTTGTGTCAATCAGACAACAGCAAGTGGATCCAGGGCCTGAGTCCTTGGTAAAAATATTAAACCAGGTGAGCTATCTTTGAGATTCTTGTTAAGTAGAGAAAAGACAGTGCTGATATGTTTTATATTACTGACTGGCAAACTCATCTTAAAAGAAAGAACAATCACATTTTATTAAGCAGAAAAAAAGAAGCATACATATTTAGGAAAGTATTTAACTTATAGGATGAAGTTTAAGTGGTAAGAAATTAAACTTTTATGAAAAAGCAGTTGGTAGTTTTGTAGAATTCATGACTATATAGATTTTTTAAATATATATACTTTTAGGCAAATGCCAAACAAGTTATCAGAATTATGAATTAATATACAGCATATTAGAAACAGACAAAGAATGAGTTTAATTTGTACAAGGAATGAAAAGATTTTGAGTTCTTGTAGCCTGTGTAAATGGAATATGAAAAGAATTTAAAGTAATTTTGACTTTTGTTTAGGATTAGGACTAGAATAAAATTCAAATATCTATGTTTTTTGAATCGTTATTACTGCAAGGCAAGTAACATATGTTTATTGAGAAACTGTTGTATCTGAGAGTCATTTTACTTTGCAAATATTTAGCAGTAAATGTTCTATTTTCCACAATAAAAATGTTCTGAGGAAATAAACAAAAGCTTAATTTGTCTTCTTTTTAGAACATTAGCTTCTATCAAATATATAGAACAACATAAACCTGGAATACATTGATTATTCCACTTGTTAAAGTATTTCTTAGTTTTTATTTTATTCTTGATAGTCTATGAAGAATAAGTCCTACACCTTGATCTTTAGTCGTTTAATTTGACCTTTATAAAGAGCAACTGCCAAAAATTTGTTTAAAAAAAAAAAGGTTTTGATACGCTAGTAATCATTTGCTTCTTGCAGAGAGGATCAGTGAGTTTGGTGTCTTAAACACCAAGGCAGCTGTAAAAAGGCTTCAAAAGAACCCCATGACATTCACTGATTTTATTGCCACCAGCACTGTTCTAGGATTAAATAAAATGCTGCCATTGAAATCAGTCTCCAAGCTCATATAATCTGCTGTCTTCAATAATGTTCAGTATTAATTTAAGAGTAGTAAACCATCACAAGAATGCAAGAGAATTTAAAAAAAAATAGCTCTGCTTTGGAGTAAATAAAAAGTACATTACTAGAAAAGTTCTTATTTAATAGTATCTTTTTAGAAAGAAAATCTGTAACTTAAAAAAATCAATATATAATTAAAGAAAACTAAAACATGAATCAGGGAAGTAGGTAGGCTGTGACAACATGGATATATATACAGGCATATATGTATATGTCTTATTCAGTTTGAGGTGCTGTAACAAAGTACCATAGCATGAGTGGCTTATAAACACAGAAGTTTGTTTCTCACAGTTCTGCAGGCTGAAAGCCTGAGGTCAGGAATCCAGCATGATGGGCTCTGGTGAGGGCACTCTACAGACTGCAGACTGTGGATTTCTTGCTATGTCCTCACATAGTGAAAAGATGAACAGAGAATCTTCTAGGATCTCTCCTATAGCAGCATTAATCCCATTCACAAGGGTTCCACTCTCAGGACCTATTCATTTTACAAAGTGCCCTATCCCCTAATACTAATCATTTTACAAAGCCCCCTACCCCCTAATCACAGTAGGAGGTTAGGATTTTAACTTATAAATTTTAGGAGGATACAAACATTCAGTCCATTGCAGATAAATGCATATACATAATTACATATGTATATATGTGTATATGTGTAAACACATTTAAGCTTGTCATTTATAATTATTAATTGTACAGTATATAAATGCAGCCTTTGTCTGTTCTGAGCATATACCCTATATTTTTGCAGGCCAAACAAAATATCAAGTAAAATCTTACCTAAATGTTTGATTCAAAATTTCTACTTGAAAGATTAAGACCAGTACAGTGTATTTACTAGCAAGCATAGCTCTCCACATTTGTGTGCAGAGCTACAGTATGTATATATGTGCATGTGTTTAGCAGACTCTCCCACATAGGGAATTTACACAAAGAGGCTGTATAAGCCAGAGACAAGTCAAACTTTCTTGGCTCAAACCAGACACTGTCTCTTTCATCTGCAGAAAATGTTTATCTTCCCTCTCTTTTTATGCCTGTACCATGCATCTAAGGAGATAGCCCTCCTCAGAGGATTGTGCAAAACTAAATGAGTTTATACGTGAAAAGCACGTAAAACGCCAGGCTCGGTGATTCAGATTGTAATCCCAGCACTTTGGGAGGATGAGGAGAGAGAATTGCCTGAGCCCGTGAGTTCAAGACCAGCCAGGCCACTTGGTGAGACCTCCTCTCTACAATAAATAAAAAAATTAGCGGAGCCTGGTAGTGCACTCCTAGTTTTGGCTACTTGGAAGTTTGAGGTGGAAGGATCACAGGAGCCCAGCAGGTGGATGCTGGGGTGACTGTGAGTGTGCCATTGCACTCCATCCTGGGTGACAGAGTGAGACTCCAATTAAAAAAAAAGCACTTAAAAGAAAACTTGGCTTGTCATCAGAACTCCATAAAAGTTTAATTATGATGATGGTATAATTATCTGGGAGAAGTGGAGCTTTTGTATTTGTTTCAAATTTGGAGACTCCTAGTGTGTCCTTTGATAAGTGTATGACTATGAGGGTTCAGCATTGGTGCTTCTTTCTTGGCTACAGGGATATAAATATGATCGGTGATCCACATATTTCATGTGACTCTGAGAGAGGAAGTAGTGCTTACAGCTGTCTGTCACCTCTAAGTATCTTCAGTTTGTTTCCAACCAGAGAGGTTTTCCTTGTTGTCACTGTTTTGTTTTTTAATAACCAAATAAGTTGCACATTTTAGAGTTTGTTTTATAAAGTATTCCCTTCCTCTGTTTATCAGACCTAAACACCAAAATATGCAAAATGTGGTTTCTCTTTATTTATTTCATTCCTGAATATATTATGGATAATTCTAGTTTTATAATTATGGAAATGGACCATTGCGAATCATGTAATTTTGTTAAAGCCTAAAAATATGTTAGTTTTCAGGGTCATTTGTTCTATCTTTGCTGAACTAAACTTATTCTATTCCAAAGATTGGCTATTAGCAATAAATAAAAAGAAATACATAGAGAAATCCAGTACTACAAAACAGTATTACCATTGTTACCAAGAACATTTATGTCTAGAAAATGCCTATTATATTTATAATACATACTTTAGGGCAACAAAGCAACTATATTATTAACTTTATATTATGGCTTAAAAACTACTATCAAATTATAGCATGAAAGAGAAATTTCTAATAAAAAATGACTTTTTAATACATATTTTTATTTTCAGGCTAGATGGTTAACTACAAATTTAGACTTTCTATGTTAGAAATCAAATGGATATTATTTATAAACTTCTGATAAACTCATTAAATGTTTGAGCTGGAATAAAATATACAGAGTTGATTATTACTCTTCTCTATGATAGTGCTTTTCTATGATAGGAATATCTTTTCACTATGTGTACATTACTATTAGTAATTAAAAATAGTACCAGTGCATGACTATTTACCTTTCTTCCTTTTAATTTATACAACTTAAATGAAGCCCTAATCTCTTTCACTCTCAGACTCATTTTCATAGTGACATGACCTTTCAGAATATAAAGACTTCATATTGATTCAGCATGTGTTCCACTCAATTTGATCTTTTCCTCTAACTACACTCTTATACATTTTTGAAATATACATTTTTGAAAATTTAGAATTATAAGTTTCCTTAAAGGTGAAATTTCTGAATGTTTTCATCATTGGCAAACTTTCCTCAGTTGAGAGATGGATCAGATTGATCTGCTTTTCTCCAAATGTAATTACAAGCTCAGATTAATTTATATATTTGTAAAATTACTTTTTATGATGACATTGTCATTTATTTTTTACAGAAATTGCTATTCAGTTCAATAAGATCAAACACATCTTTTCCATAAACAGTCCAATTGATTATTGCATGTTGATTTTGTCACCTGTAACTTGCATGTTGATTTTGTCACCTGCAACTTTATTCATTTTCTTTATTTGTTCTAACAGTTTATTTTAAACAGTTTTTAAGTTTTGCTACATAGAAGACTATGCCATCCACATGCAAAGGCAAGTTTTCTTCCTCCTGTCCAATTTGGATCTATTTTTTTCGTATCTAATTGTTTTAGCCATGAGTCCCTTTACTATGTTGAATATAATTGGTGAGCGTGAGCATTCATAACCTTTTCCTGATCTTAGAATGTATTAAATTTTCTCAGCTGCTTTTCTACAGCTATGAAGTGGTCATGACTTTTTTTTTAATCCTTCATTCCATTAATGTGATGCATTCCATTAAATGATTTTTGCTGTTTGAACCATCCTTGCATTTCAGGAATAAATTTAATTTGTCATGGCGTATGATCTTTTTAATGTGCTGTTGTTTCAGTTTGTTAGTACTTTCCGGGGGATTTTTGCACCCATGTCAATCTGAGATATTGGCTTGTAATTTTCTTTTTGGTGTGTTTTTGTCGGGCTTTGTTATCAGAGTAATGTAGAACTCATATAGTGAATTTGGAAGTGCTCCCTCTTTTTCAATGTTCACTTGCAGGATTGTAGAAGTATTTGCATTAATCACTCCTTAAATATTTGGTAGAATTAATCTTTAAAATCATCTGGTCATGAGCTTTACTTGGTTGAAGAGTTTTGATAATGGATTTAGTCTCTTCACTCGTTAAAGGCCTGTTCAAATTTTCTATTTCTTTGTGATTTAGGCTAAATTGATTTTATACTTCTAGAAATTTATTCTAGATTATCTATATTTTGGCATATAATTTCTCATAGTAGTCTTGTATTATCCTTTTTATTTCTGTGGTATCAGTTTTAATTATATTATCCTTTTATTTTTATGGCTCCCAGATATCTAGAGTATGCCAGGTATCCTCAGTGCTGTGAAGTAGTTGAGACAGAAGCCAATCCTTTTGGCAGTACCCCACAAACGTGGAACATTGGTTGTGTCTTATAAATATTTTCTTCTTTTGAGAGAAAGTAGGAGATATGTTTTTCACCTGTTTGATCTGCAGAGAGACAGAAGGAAGTGCTGTGGTTAGTGCCTATGATAATTTAGACTGCTATCTTGCTGTTTGTAGCCCTCTAGGGCTTCATCAGTGCTCTGAGACACATAAGACAGAGGCAAATTTCTTCAATAACACTTGGAAAAGATGAGTTTTTTGACATGTGGACTAGCTCTTTCCCTAGGAAGAAGTTTGGAGCTAGAGGTTTCTTTCCAAATGTATAATACTGTACAAGGGCTAGGGATTATACAGAGGTTGTCTCAAGTTTTCCTAACAATTTAAATGTGCCTGGATAATGTTCACCCAGGGTGCCAGAGCATTTCAAGTTTGTGTTATTTCTCACAAAAGAAACGGGTCTATGCATTATTGTTGAATTGATATATCTATGGGAGAGAGAGCTCAAGGTTATGATACTGCTTCCTTTTTAACTTTATTCTATTATCTTTAGTTCTTACTTTTTAAAATAACCAGTTGTCATAATATTTTTTCTTTTTCTACTTGGTTTTTTGACTTATTATTTGAATGATTCTTCAAAGTTGATTTTCATAACAGTTTTGTAAAAGAAAATACTTGAAAGAATGATCATTTCAAAATAAATTCCAAACTGCTACTTTTAAAAATGTCTCACATTTGTGACAACCTGAATAAAGAGGAAATCTGATCTCTTTAATTGCAGATACAAAACAGATTAATTTCACTAGATTTTAATTATAAATATGTGGGGCCTTGCTGTATTTCCTTATTTTTCATTTTCTGTTTAAATAATTTTTATTGCTTTTTTGAAATACAGCTTTTTTATTTTAATGATTTGAAATTTGATATTTGGAAAACAGCTCTCTGTAGAACTTCTTATTTGTCTCTTTTAAATGTTTTCATTATTATAACAAAATAAGACAATATATTGAATTTCAGATCAGTGTACAATTGTGTGTGTGTATACATATTTAATTTTACATATTTCTATAGAAAGTGTTATCAGGGTTCTTTTATAAAATTATAGATAATATCAGTAACAATTGATATTATTTCTGAAAGTAGAACAATAATATAAATGCATAAAAACACTTGTAATAATAGTCAGTTTTAGATCATAGTTCCTGGATATATCATGTCTTTTTCAACATCATTTCTTGTTTTAATTATGTTTACAATTTTGGAACTTTATCTCTTCAAAATTAATTACTTGCTTTTTGACTCTAATATGTTTAATGCTGTGCCATTGCATACCATTTAAAATCATCCATATTATGAAATATTAATGTGCATAAAATACGCCAGAAACCATTTTATGATATTTGGTGAGATTTAGAAATCAAATTATTGACTTTTTTTTTCAGGAGTATATTTAAAAAGCATTTTTCAATGGAATTAAATTACAAAAAATGTTAGATAGAGGAAAACAGTATGTGAAATATTAAGTAATGAAAAACTGCTCAAGCAAATTGCTTAAGCATTTGGTGCTTATATGACCTTCTCCAAATATTACAAGTATAGGTTACTTGATTTGGTAGTAGATAATATTGACTTCAAATGTAATATTAAATAAGTTATACAACATAAGCTAAATAAGCTATTAGTATAATTTATTTATTAATCTGCTACACAACATGATTTAATTTATTTATTAATCTTACACAACAAGTAAAAAATAATAGCTCTGTACTGAGTGTAATAATTACAACATATATGTTCATGTGCAGCAGTACTTCTGTGAGTATGGGTCAGTGTCTATAGGAAAATCTTGTTTTATTGCAGTTCACTTTATTGTGATTTGAATATATATATATATATATATATATTTTTTTTTTTTTTTTTTTAAATTAAACTTTTGTGGTACCTTTGCACTAATAAGGCTATGGGTAAAACTTTTTCCAATAGCATATGCTCACTTCATGTCTCTGTGTCACAACTAGGTAATTCTCCCAATATTTTAAAATTTTCATTACTAATATATCTATTATGGTGATCTGTGATCAGTGGTCTTTGATGGTGCTATTGTAATTGTTTGGGGATATGACAGTTGCACCCATATAAGGTGAATATAATCAATAAATGTGTATTCTGACTGCTCTGTCAATCAACTGTTCCCCTGTTTCTTTCACTCTTTTGGGGCCTTCCCATTCCCTTAAATACAGCTGTACTGAAATTAGGTCAATTAGAAACTCTGGAATGGCCTCTAAGTGTTCAAATGATAGGAAGAGTCACACTTCTCTCACTTTAGGTAAAAAACTAAGAATGATTAAGTTCAGTGAGGAAGAGATGTCAAAAGTCAAAATAGACCCAAAGCTAGACTTCTTGTTGGAAACAGCCAGGTTGTAAATGCTAAGGAAAAGTTCCTGAAGGAACTTTAGAGTGCTACTTCAGTGAACACAAGAATGATAGGAAAACAAAGTAGCATTATTGCTGATATGAAGGAGGTTTAATGGTCTTCATAGAAGATGAAACTAGCCAAAGCTTATTCCAGAGCAAGGTCTTAACTCTCGTGCATTCTATGAAGAGTGAGAGAGGTGAGGAAGCTTCAAAAGAAATGTTTGAAGCTAGGAGAGGTTAGTTCATGTGGTTTAAGAAAATAAACTATCTCTGTAACATAAAAGTTCCAAGATGAAGCACGGATAAAGAATCTGAGGTGGTAAGAAGAGCCATGCTCAGTGAAGGTGGGAATGAAGAAGAACTGGGTGAGAAGCCTCAAAAGACCAAAGAAAATTGTGGGCATTTAACTACTTGCACACTGGGATGGCATAAAAGGGTTTCAAATGCTAAGGAGTAATATGATGTAAGTTATAATTTTAAATAGCACTCTGGTCAGGATGAGCAAATTAATTTTGTAGGTGAATTATTGGAAGCATATAGACCAATTAGTGTAATGGTGTAGTCCAATTGAGAAATGTTGGTAGATTTTTCTAGTTTCTTAGAAGTTAATGAAGAATAAAGTAGTACGGAAATTTTGTCAGAAGAATCATCAGAATATGTTGAAGGACTGTGTGTGGGGGGGGAGAACAGAAAACAGAAGGTTTCCTGTTTCATAATTTGATCAACTGAGTATATAATTATGTTGAATTTTATGTGAGAAAAGAGTATCTTTTTTTTTTTTTTTTGCTTAGCACATAACATTTAGAAACCATGTTGAAGAGACAGAACCAATAATACAGTATGCTACTGGATGTAGAAAGCACAGATTTTGATGCAAGGTGAAGGTTTGAAACTTACTATTTTGATAATCTTGAACAGTTTGCTCAAATTCTATAAGCATTACATTCCTTGACTGAAATCAATACACCTCTTTTATAAATCTGTTTAACAAGTTATGTGAGAAATGTATGAAGTGTATACATGCTATGTATCTAATTAATTGCAAATCAGAAATTTTACAAAATAATTGACTTAAATATTTTATCTTTTTATTTACATCTTCTGAAACACTATTTCAAGTCAGTAGTTATAAATGACATTGTCCTGAGCAAACACTGTGTAATTCATAGATGTTGTAAGTAATCTTAAAAATAGATCTCAGAACAATTTCCCCCCTTTTTTCTCAGAATGTTATCATAACATTTTGTTGAGAAACATAGGTAAATTCAAGAGGTACCTAACCCAAGGTCAGTGAGAGTGAAGAGTAAGTAAAGTGTGGTGGCTGAATTTATATGATGATAGGAGAAAAGAAAGATGTCAGAATTTAAGTTAAGTAATTGAAAGATTGATTTCTTTGGTTGGTCGTTTTTTGTTAGCTTAGTTTTTGATGGAAACTAAAGGTTTGTAAGAAAGTGTCTTTGGGACAGTTTGAAGATAAAGGGTTTAGCTCTGGGCATAATAGCAATGAGTATCTGTGAAAATATTATACAGATGGTTGGAGATGGGAAATAAGAGAGCTGATTGAGTTGTTGATATAAAATTGAGGTTAGGCACCCAGAATTGTTAAGTATATTGAGTAATTAAATCCCAGCAATAATATTTGTTAAATTCAGGTAAAGAAAACAAACAAACATACAAACAAATCGTGGGCCTCTTAAGACAAACAAACACAAATGTTTTATTTAAAAACTTGATGATAGCTTTTTTGGTACACAATTTTCTTAGCTCCTTTTTGCAGTACTAATTTTCCAAAATCATTTTTCTGTATACTGTACTATAAAAACTTGCTGCCAATGTGTCCTCCTGTAGTGGCCGAATGTTCAATCCGAGAGACCACCAAGAGCCAATTCCGATGAAAGTTCAAGAGGGTTTTTATTTGCAAGCTCGAGCCTGGACCTCTGTCAACCGATGCAGTGGAGTACACCCAGAGGCCCTGACTTCCTTAAGCAGAGACCTTTTATGTTTTCACACAAAGGGAGGAGGAGTTTGGGGGGACTTTCCAGTCTTGTTACCATTTAATTGGGTAGTAACCTCTGGTGGTCAGCTCAATCATGGAGGATTGGCTAGCTTGACTCAGGCTGACCTTGGCCCACTAGCTGGGGAAGTCGCAGAGACATCTGGAAACTTAGATGATTTCCCCCTGGCACTTGATTGGTTGTTGCTAAGGGGAAAGTGGGTCAAGGGAAGGGGTTGAAGCTTGAACTGGAGCTTTGCAGTTTTTCCCATAACTGAAACTTTAAACAGCTACAGGTTATGTTTTAAAGCAGAAAACTAAAATGGCTGTGCTATTGTCCACAAGTTGATTACATATTTATTGGGTTATAGCATGCTCTTAACCTAAGGCTATGGTATACTCTATTAAGGTTCTCTCACTCCTAGGTTTTTCTAAGATGGACTGTGCTCTGCTCCATTTTTTTTTTTTTTTTTGAGTTGGAGTCTCACTCTGTCACCCAAACTGGAGTGCAGTGGCACGCTCCCAACCACCAAAGCCTTGACCTGATGGGTTCTGGTGATCCTTCTGACTCAGCCTTCCAAGTAACCGGAACTACAGGCTCTCACTGCCACGCCTGTCTAATTTTTTATTTATTGTAGAGTCGAGGTCTCCCAAGTTGCCTGCGTGGGTCTTGAACCCACGGGCTCAGGCAATCCAGTCACTTTGGACTACCAAAGCCCTGGGATTACAGGCTGAGCCTCCAAGCCCGGCCTGCTCCATTTTTAATTACTCTTCTTCCCCTTTAACTTCACAAAGTCATCATTTTCCCCCTAAGGAATGGAAAGAGGTCATTAACCTATGTTCCATAAACTCTTAGAATAAAAAATCATTCTATTTCCAGAGTTTTTATCTGATTTGTGCCATACAGCAAATCTAGCACAGTTCTTTAGCAGGAAAAAGTTGTTTGATAAATATTTGCTGAGTAAATTGAATGAATAAATGAGTGAATTTCAGATAACTACACAAAATGAGCCACCAATCACAGTTTCTGTACCTTGGTTTTCCAAACTCCAATAAGTATTATGTGTATTTTATTTCAGCAACCTTTACCCATGATGGTTTTGTAAAGTGTTAAAATATAGAATTTGTATGAAATATAAAAATTGTATAGCAGTTAATTTAAAAATAAAAAGTAACTGAATCTTATGGTAAGGAAATTAAATAATTGTACTACACAATAATTTTATTTACAATTCAATAAATAAAATTAGCTTTACTGGCAATTTTTTAATGAAACTTCTATTTTTATAATCTATGTTTATTAGTGTGAAGCATTGCATTCAAAGTTTCATTATGAATACAAGTCGTTTAATTTTCTGTGTTCTATAAGGAAAAGCTATGCTATTTAAGTTTTAAAAACGTATTTAAATGTCATGCATATGTTTACTAATACTCATGTTAATATAATTGATTTAGTAAATGTTACTTGCATTATCATTAAAACACTATCATAGATTATATTGTCTACACTGATCTATTCAAATGTGTAGATGAGCAGATATTATAATATTGTGAAACATGGTAACCACCAATTCTCTACCCTACCCAGTTACTACATAGCATTTTTTCTTATAAATTTATTGCAGACTATGACTTTGATAATTTAATAATAAAAATATGAAATTAAACATTCCTACTGCTGATGTATGAAGTATGAATTCTCACTGAGTTACAGTGTGGCGAGTGTTTCATAGCAGGGTGTCTAGATCACATGTGTTTGAAACCCTATCTTTCAACAGACTTGTGAGGTCATTTTGTTTTACTTAACATCTCTGAGTAATTTTGGTAAATTTCCATATCTCAAAAGAGGATAGTAATTTCTCAAATGAGGATAGTAATTTCAATCTCACGAGCTATTGAAAGGATATAAAGATACAGAGTAAGCATATAATAAAGGAGATTTAGTCAGGGCTCGATTATTGGCAGCTATTTTTATTATAGTATAACACTATGAACAAAATGTATGTTGAATATATGAATGCTAAGACCTATATTACATGCCAACTTCAATTAATTCCATTTTTCAGAGGAAGAAATTGAGATTCAAAAATAATTGTACAACTTTTCAGTGGCTATATTAAGTAGTACTCTGTGATGTAAAGTTTATAAAGTCAAGATTGTTCCTATTGTGAATAAGGAGGGTAAAGCTCACAGAGGATTCCTGGGTTTTACACATTAATTTCACAGACCAAGTTGTGAAATTATTCACCATGATGGATACAAATGTGTATGTTTCGTTAGTGTGACTTATTTCAAGCTTGCAGGAGGTCTCTGCTGGTGTGCTGAATCCACAGAAGCTGGAAACAAAACACGGGGGGTGGGGTGGGGGGATTGCACCGCCACTGCGGACAGGAAGCCAGAACCCACAAGACCCCACAAGGAGGAACCCGAGACTCAGCGGAACGGAAGACCTATAAATCAGCTTCCTGCACCCACTCGGACCTCGCACCAGGACTCTAGAGGCTTCATGGACTGCAGACTTGGACTCTGACGCTGACTAACATGGAGCCGGGCCCCAGCGCAGCCTTAGAAGACAGCATGGTTCTCTGCAGCGCTGCTGATCGAGGAGTCGGGTCACCAGAGCCAAAGACAGCGGAACCAGGTCCTCGGTCGCCGCCACCGCGAAGGCAGGACCCCGGCGCTTCTGCCGATGGAGGATCGGGAGTCCCTCATAGATTCCGCCCGAGGACCCCGAAGCCAGTCGCTCCCCACCGCCGCGGACCGCAGAGTCTTCTCCAGCGCCGCCGCGAACTGCGGAGCCGGTTCGGCACTGCCTCATAGCACAGAGCCAGGACCCCAGCGCCGCCGCCGACCGCGAAGCCAAGCCCACAGCGCCTGCGCAGACAGAGGAACTTTCGTTCCCACCTAGAGGACGGCGTGGGAACCAATGCTGGGTGATCCCCACCACTGTGGACTGCAGTGCCGGGCCTCATGGCGCCGCTGCGGACTGCGGAACCGGGACCTTCCGTGCTGATGACGAGCTCAGATCCGGGTCCCCAGCGCAGCCGACGACCGTGGAGCCGGCCCCGCGCCACTGCATACTGCGAAGCCAGGACCCCGACCCCGTGCCTCCCCAGACGGAAGAGCTGGGGCCCCCACATAGCTGACGGCCAGGTCCCCTGCGCCTAGGACTGCAGAGTCAGGTACCCAGCAGAGCTGACGACCGTGAATCCAGGTTCCCGAAGCCTCCGCAGAGGAGCTAGTGCCCACGTGAAGATGACGGCGGTGGACCTCGGAACCGGGTGCTTCCCACCGCCCACGACCGCGAAGCCAGCCTCCGGCGCCGAGGACCACATAGTCGCGGCCCCAGCGACTCCGAAGGTCAGAAAGCCACGACCCCCGTGCCTCCGCAGACAGAGGAGCTGGAGCCCACGAGGAGATGACGGCCGCGGACCTCAGAGCCTGACTCCCCACACTGCCGCGGTCCACGGAACTGGGTCCCCCTCGCTGACGACCGCTAAACCAGGTCCCCAGCTCAGTCCAGCACTGGGAACCCTGGCGCCCCGCGCCGCCACCCACCGTGGAGCCGGTCTCCCCGGCGCCGATAATGTCGGAGACTGGGTTCCAATGCTGCCTTGGAAGGCAGACCCGGGGCCCTCGAGCCTCCGCCGATCCAGGTTTCCCGCAGGCTGGCTCTTTGCTCCGCTGCAAACCAAGGAGCTGGGACCCCAGTGATAACTCCAACCATGAAGCCAGACCCCCGAGCCTCTGCGGACAGAGGAGCTGGAGTCCACGCATAGATGGCGGGCACCGACCATAGAACCGGCTGTTCTTCACCGCCGCGGACCACAGAGTCTGGCTACTCGCTTCACCGCTGACCCTGGAGCGGGGCCCTTGCGCCAACGATCGCATAACCCGGGCCTCAGCGCAGCTGGCCATTGCAGAGCCTGCCCCCCATCCACCTCCGCAGACAGAGGAGCTGGTGCCCCTGTGGAGCTGATGACCACACAGCCCCGCGCCCATGACCGCAGAGTCATGGCCCCAGTGCGATCGTGGACTGCTGAGATGGCCCCTGGTGCTGATGATGACCGGGAGCTGGTCCCCCACGCCGAAGACCGCTGAGCCAGTTTACCAGCCCAGCCGATGATCAGGGAGCCAGGCCCTGGCCTCACTGCAGACCCTGCAGTGTTGGTGCCCTGAGAGCACAGAAGGGAACGTCAGCGAGGCCAATCCTGGACATTGATCCTACTCAGTGAGTTTAGAAGCTCTCATTTTCTTGAATTATCTCGCCTGGTTTTTTGTTTTTGTTTTTTCGTATTTGCAACAATCGAAATTGCTGGATTCTATGGTATGTTAGGCATACTTGTTTAGAAAAGAGCTATAGGTTTTTCTATAAAAGATTCACCAATTTATTTATTTACTTTATTTTTTATTTTACTTTATTTTTTTTGAGTTGGAGTCTCAGACTCTGTCGCCCAGACTGGAGTGCAGTGGCCGCTCCTGGACATCACAGCCTAGACCTGCTGGGCTGCCCTCTTCCAACTGAATGAATTTGCCAATATATTTGTATGCTGATTCTTAGGTGGTTCTGTTCCATGAATGTGTATGTCTGTTTTTATACCAGTACCCCACTGCACGGTTATCAGAATTTTGTGCAAAGTTTGAAGGTTGAAAATGTGAAACCTTAAACTTTGTTCACTTTCAAGATTGTTTTGGCTATTTGGGGTCTTATGCAATTCTACATGAACTTTAGAAAACTTTTTTTTTCCCCTACAGAAAAAAGGGCATTTGGATTCTAGTAGAGATTTTGTTGTATTTGTAATTCTTTGGGTAGTTTTGACATCGTAAAATATGGTTTTTAACTCATCAGCATAATACTTTTTCATTTACTTATATCCTCTTAAATTTCTGTCAGCAATATTTTGTAGTTGTTAGTGAGCTATTCTTTGGTTAAGTTTTTATACTATTTTATTGTTTTGATTGGTATTGTAAATGAATTGTTTTCTTAGTGGTTCCTTCAGGTTGCTGCTTGAAAGTATAGAATTGCACGTGGCTTTTGTAAGTTGAATTTGTATCGTGCAACATTGCTGAATTTATTAATTCTGAAAGCAGTGTGTGTGTGTGTGTGTGTGTGTGTGTGTGTATGTACCTTTTAGAGTTACCTGTATATAACGTGGTACTTCTGTGAAGAGAGTTAACTTTATTTCTTTCTCTCTCATGTTAAGATATCTTCAACATTTATTTTTTGCTTAATTGTTCTGTCCAGAATTCTTAACACTATCTTGAATAGAAGTGGTGAGACAATACATCCTTATATTTTTCTTGGTCTTTTGGGAACAGCTTAAAGTTTCATCACTGAGTGCTGTGTTATCTTTGTGTTTTCATATATGGCCTTTATTATGTGAAGACGTTTTCTTCTATTCTTAATTATCTTGCAGTGTTTTATCATGAATTGGTGTGAACTTTTGTCAGATAATTTTTCTACATCAAGAAGATAATACATTTCTACTTTTATACCATTATTGTGGTATGTTACTTTGATTTTTATTATACATTTATTTTTGTAAGTTGTGCTATACAAGCATTCCAGAAATAAATTCCACTTGGCATGGTGAGAAAACAAATGTATGTGTTCTCATATACACACACATATATGTCAATTAAATTTTAAGTCATGTGAAGCTCTATGAACTGATACAAGCAAATAAAGCTATGAAATGTAACAGTAGAAACTCAACAGCTTATTATACTTAATAAATCAAACACTTCGTATTAATAAGATACTAGGCATGAAATAAAAATAACAGTAATAATAATTGTTGATCATAATATTTATAGTGCATGCACTTATATAATACATTTATATTCTGAAGTTTAGTAAATATTTTATATATAGTGACCTATTTTTATGCTCACTATAATTCTGTTATGTAGAATCCTTATTTTTCTGTTGTCTTTTCTTTTAAAAAGTTACTTGGGGAGACAAGAGCAGTTTTGTTACATATGCAGAGTGATAAAGTCTGAACTTACAGCGCACCCATCACTCCAATAGTGTATCTTGTACCCAATAGGTAGTATTTCTTTCTTTCTTTTTATTTTTTTTTTTTGAGTTGACATCTCACTCTGTCACCCAG
>NW_007245825.1:182603-188412 GCF_000164805.1 Carlito syrichta | reverse complement strand
CCAGGTGGGTCTCGAACTCACGGGCTCAGGCAATCCACTCACCTCAGCCTCCCAAAGGCATGGGATTACAGGCTGAGCCACCGAGCCCGGCAATAGGTAGTATTTCATTCTTTACTCCCCTACAGCCTTTCCACCTTTTGCAAACTTCAGTGTCTATTCCACTCTGTATGACCATGTGCACCTGTTCTTCAGCGCCCATCAATAGGTGAGAACATGTGGTATTTGATTTTCTATTTCTGAGTTTTTTAACTTGTGTTATTGCCTTTAGTTCTATCCATGTTGCTGCAAAAATACATCACTGCATTTGTTTTACGCCTTGGCAGTATTCCATAGGGTGTGTATACATCACATTTTTGTTATACAATCGCCCATTAATGGATACTAACTTCAATTTCGTATATTTGCTGTTGTGAACAGTGCTGCAATAAACATGTGTGTAGGTGATTTTTGTTTGTTTTTGTTTTACAAAACAATTTATTTTTCTTTAGATTGAGATACCCAGTAGTGGGACTAGTGAATTAAATGGTAGTTCTACTTTTAGTGCTTTGAAAAATTTCCATACTGTTTTCCCCAGAGGTTGTACTAATTTACATTCCCACTAACAGTGTACAAGCATTCCCTTTTCCCCACATCCTTGTCAACATGTGTAGTTTTTAGATTTTTTAAAAAATACTGACCATCCTTACTTATGTAAGATGTTTTCTCCTTGTGAATTTATTGTGCATTTTTCTGACTACTTACATTGAGCATTTTTTCATGATCCTTGTCAACGAACTATTAGAATTCCTGTTATTTAGATAAAGACCATGTGATAAGTGCAGACACCATGGATCCATAGTCTATGATGCTAACTACCACACCATAATTTCAGATCCACCCTGCATTATAAGAGACTTTTCATTATATATGAGGTGGGTTATATAATATTAAGGTTTATGATTGGACCTGCTAATCTAAGCCCAGTAGGCCAAATTTTCCAATGTCCCTTCACTTCTATATATGGTTGCCTACAATGGCAGTATTTGAGTAGGTGCAAATAAAACTGGCTCATAAAGCTCAAAATATTTCCTTCCTGGTCCTTTATAGGAATTGTTTGCTGATCCTTGGATTAAAGGATTCAAGGTCAAACCAATTAAGCATCTAACTGATGCAAAAAAATGCAGAACTTCTGAGATACTAAAACATATATTGTATGAGTAAGGTTAGCATAAATATTAATAAATATATAAAATATTTTAAACCCACACATACACATGTGCATCTATAAAGTGAGCGGTAATAGTAGTAGCCATGTCTAAAATGAATAGAATTTAGGGATTTGTTTTTTTTTCTGTAAGTAAAAACAAAGTTGAGACAAATGTAATTTTCAGAGTGCAGAAAATGTTAAAGACAAAGGAAGACTTGAATAAGGGTTCTCAGCTGATTTTGTTTTTAATATCAGATTAGTTTACAAATGGGTTATGATATGTAGGATTTTGATTCATGAAGTAGGTTTTATCCAAAAAGGTAGAAACCAATTCTTGCACTTACTACCTATGTTTACAGGACCATATTATTTAACTTTTATATGCTTCAACTTTCTCACCTAGATGGTTCTTGATATGTCGCCCTACCTCCCGTTACAGAGGAGATGGAAGTTCTATGTTTTTTGGAAAATGCATAATGTTTCCACCACCATCATTATACAAAATTAGGCAGGGTTTTGTGGCTCATACCTATGATACCAGCACTTTTGGTGGCCAAGGTGGGAGGATGACTTTAAGATAGTCTGGGCAACATAGCAAGACTTTGTAAAAACACGGCAGAAACAAAAATTTGTACATGGGTGGTACACCATGTAGTCCCAGCAACTTGGAAGGCTGAGTCAAAAGGATTGCCTGAACCCAGCAAGTAGACGCTGTGGTAAGCTATGATCATGCCACTGCACTTCAACCTATCCGACTGAGTGAGACCCTGACTCAAAAAAAAAAAAAAGTGTTTGATCATCTTATTTTTTCCTTATCCTGCTTCTTTGTTCCCACTCCTTTCTCATACCTAGCCTCTAACAACCACCAATCTGTTTTTCATCCTTTTAGTCTTACCTTTCCCAGAATATTATATACAGAGAATCACAAATATGTAGACTTTTGTGTTTCACTTATTTCTTCTTTTACTTAAAAATTCATTTAAGATTCATCTGTGTTACTATATGAATCAGTTGTTTGCTCTCTTTTTATCATTCTGTTTTTATTAATGAATAAGAATAATAAAAATAGATATTTGTTTTATAAACATGAAATAAGATTCAGATATAAGTGAATGAAAACACGTGGGAAGAGTGTTATATATTGTCTTGAACATATCTTTATGACATAATGAATGTGATTTTTAATCATGTAAATTTTTTTTCTTGGAATAACTGTCAATTGAGAACAGGCTGAATTTTACTTTCTGAGAAATTTAAAATGTGCATCACATGCATTATCAAATAGACTCTTTGCTGTACTTTCCATATAAAAAGGAGGCTCGGGAATATCTCTTAAAATAATGATGTGCCAGTAGAAATTCTCAACTAGCCAGGCTCGGTGGCTCTGCCTGTAATTCTGAGCCTTTGGGAGGCTGAGTGAGTGGATTGCCTGAGCCTGCGGGTTCGAGACCCGCCTGGGCAGCGAGACCTCATCTCTACGATAAATCAAAAATTTAGCCAGGCGTGGTAGTGCATGCCTGTAATTCCCGGCTACTCGGAAAGCTGAGGCGGAAGGATCGCCGGAGCCCAGCAGATTGAGGCTGCATTGGCCGGGAGCAGCCACTGCACTCCAGTCTGGGCAACAGAGTGAGACTCCAACTCAAAAAAAAAAAAAAAAAAGGAAATTCTCAACTAAATATAGAGTAGAATATCTTGCCATTGCGTGGAGGAGAGGAGATGGGCATTAAACTTAGTTTGCCACCTTTAGTCACCTTGGAGTATATTTAATTCACCAGGCCTTCCACTTCCTAGTTATCAATATCAGCTTATTTCTATAAAACAGCCTAAGAAAATTATCCACGTTAATTGACAAAAGAAGCAACAGAGTTAAATATACATTACAATAAAATAGAATTTAGGATACAGTCAATATTAAGGCAAAGAGTCACCTAAGTAAGCATAGAGTGAAATTAGAGAAAGCTCATGTTTTATGAATTTTTTTTCTAAAACGTCTTAGCAACTAATTCTTTTTTTTGTTAATTTTATTATTGATAATTTTAAGGGCTTGCCAGCAATTCCTTGTAAAGTATAGGCTGTGAAGTATCTTATCAATAACCCTTGTATTAGTGTTTTATGATAATATGCATTAACTTGATAGACGAGAGGCCATTAAAGGATGTCACTGCAGCGATCCATACATTGAAGACTCCCTAAGTACATACTGACAATATTGCAGCAGTGATCCATGAATTAAATATGCATCATATCCAAGTCATTACAATTTTAATGGTAGAAATGCACTGATTTCACTGAGTAATGCCAGTTTTGACACTGTGATCAATTCTTCCATAAACAAACTTTCAGTGTCTCCTAGTAATGAATGTTCTCTCTGAACCCCTGCTTATTGTTATGTGACTT
Source organism: Carlito syrichta (assembly GCF_000164805.1). NCBI lineage: Eukaryota > Metazoa > Chordata > Mammalia > Primates > Tarsiidae > Carlito > Carlito syrichta. The sequence continues at coordinate 184,829 of NW_007245825.1, read as the reverse complement.
CTTCAGCATTCAAAATCCCATTTTATATTGACTATTTGGAACTCCTTTAGTGTCACAGAAGAGACCTATGGAATAATTGCACAATAGTATTCACAATAATGTAATTGTTTTGTGAATAATGGAAAGCACTATTTTATTCTTTTAAAAGTCTGGGCATAAAAAGCACTCAATAGACTTCAAATGAAAGAAAATTAAAATTTTATTTGGGTCATTATTCAGTCTATCCTTTATGATAAAATGTTCATAAAGTTATTGTCATGGCAGAGTGGGCACGAAAAATTTGACATTGTTCCCATGTACTTAATATTTACTCCCCTTATTCTACCATTTTTATTTTACATATATTAAATTCTTCTTAGTGCACATTATGCCAGATGATAGTAATAGTTTCTCGAATATTTAGAACAGAGTTGCTGTATGTATTCAGCTGACATTTTTTTACTCTGCTGAGCACATAGTGGATATTGCTTCTAAAGAAAAAGGATGCTAATTATAGGAATGGAAAGTTGAAGAAAAAGAAACGGAATAAAGGATGAAAGAGATTTGAAGGAATACCCCTCAAATAACTGGGTAAGATATTCCTTTGAAATGGTAAGCATGTTGAAGAGAATAGGTACAAGAACAGATTGGAGACAGTAGATGGGATTTAGGCAAGACAGAGTATCCTCAAGAGCCTCACTTTGTTCAGTAAACCAAGGATTGAGTAATTTTGTCAATAGACATATATAGAAGTGGTGACCTGAAGAAATGGGAAAAAAAGGGGGAAAACTATTTAGGTGTTATATTGTTGGGAGCTTTATAGTCTCTTCCTACTGGAATGTCCTCTTATGCTTCCCCAAGGCAACTGTCACCAAGTACTCTCCTTCCACTCTTCTTTCATGCTGTAACTCTCCAAGCCTTGAGTTCTTGAAAGCAATACAACACAGAACAAAACACAAACAAAACCTCTCTCCTACTTTTAGTTTTTAAACTAGTTCTCATTCTATTTCCCACTTGTCTCCTTGGTACCATTGCTGATTCTGTAGTTTTTTCTATCTTGTGTGTGCCTTCCTTTGTCTTCTCTTTACTGTCAGAATCATAACATTCAGGACTCTGTGAGTGTCCATTCAAGTGCAGGATGCACTAAGGACCTGACAGTACCTCTGTCAATCTACAAATGCCAGGAATGTTTATGCTATTGTAACTGATGGGGCCGGTCTATCTTGCCTTCCTCAATGCTAAGGAGTGTAGAGTTGTAGGAGGGAATCAGAACTGGGATGTGTGTGAACAAATGAGCAGGGCGGGGGCAGATTAGGAGAGCAAAGGCGGTGATATGGTTGGGCTCATGGGCACAGAGATGGGCATGCTGCCGTTAGCAGAGGTGGTAGGTAGGAGACAAGGAAACAAGATGGAAGCCTGGAACAAGGAAAATAAAAGAAGGGTTGTAGGGATTAAGAATTGTTGAAAAAGATTGTATAAAATATTAAACCAATGAAATATACACCTCTCTATTATTATTTTCCAGGGATCATGCAATGTGCTTTCACATGAATCTTCTCATTCATTTCTCAGAACAACTTTGAAATGGCTGCTTGAGTTTCTCGGATATAAACTTGTCAATTTAGGTAAATTTAGCTATTGAAACTTCAAGATGCAGTGACTACCTGAGACTAAATGTGAGCAGTGGGGACCGAGGATAGACCCAGGAAATCTCAGAGAGATTAGAGTACGAGAGGACCACTAGGATAGAAGACAGGACAACTATAGAGTGGGATGGGTTAATGCCACATGTAAATCATGTATGTTCTAAATATTAACACATGTCTTTGAAAAGACTAAGCTACTTCTTCTATGAGTCTAAATATATGGCAGAACTAATGTAGTGTTGTCTAGATAGATTGGCTACTCATCGAGATGGCCTAAGTTTCCCCCCTGCTTGACTAAACTTTAGACAGGTTTCTTCCTGACTTAGATGCCTGACCTTCCTTTCCTTAGAAGGTTTACTTTAGAAAGCTTGTCATTGCAAAGTCTTCCTCTGTCCTTTTGAGATTTAGATCACCTCCCAGCCTCTTGTGAGTTTTACAGCCCAGAAATATCTTTCTCAAGGACCTGGTAGCTACCCCTTGAAGTGTGGTCATCAAAAAAGATAGTGTAAGCCAGGCCTGGTGGCTCAGCCTGTAATCCCGCGCCTTTGGGAGGCTGAGGTGAGTGGATTGCCTGAGCCCGCGGGTTCAAGACCCACCTGGG
>NW_007245825.1:181065-182583 GCF_000164805.1 Carlito syrichta | reverse complement strand
TCTCTCTCTCTCTCTCTCTCTCTCTCTCCTCTCTCTCTCATATACTCACACACACACAATGTAACCTAGTAGGCAAACTATAAACTGCACTCTAAACTAAATGTAGAATTGTATTTTGTAAGACTATTTCCTCATATCTCTCAATATAAAATTCATGGAGAAATTCCAAAGTTCATTTTTGTAAAAATTATCATATAAGAGACACCTGGTTCCTAGCATCTGGTCCTCTGAGATCTTTGTCCAAATTGTGATCTAGCCTACTTAGAAAAATCAATTAAATACAAATATTTAGATATGTGAATTTCTGCAAGTTGATGTTTTGAATGGGCTGTTAAGAGAGTAAGGTTAAAAAAAAAAAAAAAAGAGCCGGGCTCGGTGGCTCAGCCTGTAATCCTGCGCCTTTGGGAGGCTGAGGTGAGTGGATTGCCTGAGCCCGCGGGTTCGAGACCTGCCTGGGCAGCGAGACCTCATCTCTACAATAAATCAGAAAAATCAGCCAGGCGTGGTAGCGCATGCCTGTAATTCCGGCTACTCAGAAGGCTGAGGCGGAAGGATCGCCAGAGCCCAGCAGGTCGAGGCTGTGGTGGCTGGGAGCAGCCACTGCACTCCAGTCTGGGCGACAGAGTGAGACTCCACCTCAAAAAAAAAAAAAAGAGAGTAAGATTCTATTCTTGGGCTAATTTCCATTTCTTTGGTGGCGTCAGCTGGAAGGATGAAAGTGGTGTAGGAGTGTGGAATAGATTCTCCACTACTTACTGAATCCACTATTTTGACTGAAAATCAATTTATCCTTCCCATAACTCCATTTCCTTATTATATGTATATCAGAAATAGTGTTTTGAAAATTCAATAATACCTGCAAAGTTCTTAGTATAGTGCTTAGTATACAGAGGTGTCCAATAAATATTAGCTAGTATTATCACCAGCCAACCTGCATTTACAATTTTATATGAGTAAAAAATTGTATATGAGTATGAAATTTTAAAAATAAGTATATTATACTTATACTCTATCATTATCAATATATAAATATATTATTAATAATATATTAGTCAATGGAAACAAGTATATGCATATAGAGTAAATATATGTAAATATATATTTATCATTTATTTATTTTCAAGAATAATCAAGTCTTTATTTGTAATGGGATGTCCCAGATTCCTGCCTTTGTCCACTGAGCATAACTGGACACACACATCCACACTCACGCCATATCAAGACACCCTCCTTCAGGGGTTCCTGGGCCAACTGTCCTGCCTGTAAACTAACCCAGAATACTAAAACTAAGAGGGTCTACCTTATAGAAGTCATAGGTAAAATATTGATTTTTTAGACCTGTGCCCCACCCCCATCCCTCCAATCCTAACAGGTATTTGCACCTTGAAGTTCAGGCTCCTTCCACAGCTTCACACAGATAAGTATTAAGATGTTGAACTTCAGAGCTATCTTGGGAGTGGGGAGGAACAGTCTCCCAGCACAAAACATTCAACCTCAGTCACGGGGGTGGGGGTGGGG